>NC_134854.1:121337723-121557723 GCF_049852395.1 Peromyscus maniculatus bairdii
TCTACCTACACACATTTGAAACCTGAGGATTTGTGTATTATCTGGAGGGAATGTAAGTCCCCATAAAAATGAGAACAGAATTATATAGGCAAGACACATTCTGGATCAAAAACACATTTGGAAAGAATGTGACCCTGTTCACACATCTCTGAAGACCCGCCCTGGACACGATCTGCTGAAGTCTCTGGCACAATGCACCTCTTGTTTATCACCATGTGGGAGAAGCTCGGAAAGAGCAGACACTAAGAGATTAAAAAAAAAAAAAAATCCTTCCAAAAATAAAGCCAGCAAATGCAAAGCAAAGAAGGAAAACTCGAGCGCTTCCTCTCCATGTGTGAGAGACACGGGCTATTTCAACAGCTGATTCCACCCTCAAAGTATACAGCATACATAAAATAAACACGGGTCACAAAAATTAACAAATCATCATAACTGTCTCATACATCCTGGGCTGGCTGCGGAAAAACAAGATCATTCTGGATTTATATCTGTAAGTATGGGATTTCCTGGACAGCTAGTATCCACAAACAATCAAACACGGGAGGAACGTGGGGAAAAAGGCAGCATTATTTCAAATTTGAGCTGAGAGCCGTGATTTGTAAAAGGCTGAACAGGAACTGAAGTTGAAACCTGAGGCAAGCAAATTCTTCTGTAAGGCACTGATGGACACTGCTCTGTTGCTCTTGGCTCCGAGGCTGGTTTTTAGGTCACTGGGTTTTGAATGTGATGCCAAATGAGGATCTCACTAGTATAGAAACGTGAGGACTGACAACCAACTTAGTCTCTCAATTTACATAAAATAATAATAATAATTTTAAAAATCTAATGATACTTCACTCAAGAGTTAGCACTTTTATGAGACCTGTTGCCAATATTAGTGTCTTGGAATGATCTCATCTCTCATCCTGGCTAAATTCCAGCACACAATTTCATTAACCCAGGTACCACAGGTGATAAAACTCATTTTTCCCTAAAGAGACAGCTAAAAAGTACCAGTTATACATTTATGAAGTACCAGCAATCAAAATTATGGATTTTCTAAAAGGTTTTTAACTACTTTTATTGAAAGGAAAATCGCTGTCTCAGACTTTTGTGACACTACTGCTAATAATAAATTTTACCATTTAGACATGGCCATAATATGGTAGACGGTGTCAATAAAAGGATGGGACAGAGAGATCCTCGTCTTCTAAGTAAGGCCTGATAATTCCATGCCGGAAGTGATCACATGAGACACTAAGCTAACTTATGGTTGTGAAAACAGTGCATCTGTGGTCATATACATCTGCTGTACATCTGCAGCTATATGCAGAATTACCTTCCCAGGTAGACACTACAAATATTTCAAATGCTTTCAAAGAAAGCAAAATTTAAATTTCATTTCTAAATTACAGTGAATCCAAATATTGTTTGCTTCTTTGTGAGTCAAGTGGTGGTGGTGGCATGGGTCTGTTTGTTTGGCAAATTTGTCTAAACTTTTCTATACGGTATTCTACATGTCACTAGAGGGCACTGTGCTCTTTAGGTCACTTTGACCTCTTCAAGTACTAGGGAAGGTCTTGAACTCTTGAGCAAAGTCAAAAAGGTTAAAGAAGAAACTGTTTGGGGTTTTTGTTTTTGTCTTTTTAAAGGGAAAAACATTTTCCCCTTCTTGGGAACACACAGCTTTTATTCTTTTAAAAACAACTCTAGTAAAAGCACACTAAGTAGAAAAAGTCATGTTTGTGAAAATACAAAGCTCATTTTGCTACTTTCCAAGACTTCTCCCCTCAGATGTGATGGGGGAAAATTCACACTCATGATCTTGAGAGGCTGCACCAGCCAGGCTGGTACTCGATCTGCACCCACCCCCACAGTGAAGGGCAGCTGCCCCCTCGCTGTGCTGACTGCATGTGCCCCTGTGCTCACTGGAGGTCATTTCACGGCCGAACATTCAGGCTTGCAAGCCCGAGAGCCACACATGGGCTCGAAACAATTTATGATATCCGGCCTCCCCAGACATGTATTAGCATATACCTGGTTTCTTTAGCATCACTTTGTTTTTCCAAAACCACAAACACAGTTGCTGGAATTTCGTGTGGAAGTGCTTAAGGGGCTGGAAGTTAACACCTTTGTGAGGCGTGCAGCCTCTCAGTGGCTGCGAAACAAAAGCCTCTTTGTCAGGGTTTCTTGAAATGTTTTCTTAACATGTTCCAAGTAGTTTTAGGCAGGGAACTAAAGTAAACAAGATGTTACCATGATAAAAACACTTGTGAAAACAGTACAGAACACACTTAGTTTCCTTCACATGCAACTCTTCGGAGTTTTAAAAAGTAAAATTCACTGAAAAAAAATTTTTTTTTCTTTAAGCAATTTACCAAAGAACCATCTTGTTCTGCCTGCAGCCCTCAACCTTCTGGACATTCTCTTCAATGTTCTTCTCATGTCTGACATTAGAAACCCACAGAAGACATTTTTTGGCTTTCATAAATTACATACATTTGACTGACTTGTTAAAGGTATTTTTGTTTGCTTTGCCTCTGTCTGTACGGAGCTTTTCTATATGAAAAATAACCAAAAGGGGGGAAAATCTTTTCAAACGGAATACTATGCAAGTACACAAAGTGATGAAATCATATGGAATACTAAGTTGGGATTTGGGAGGTGTCACTCAGGGTCTAGCAGGGTGCTGGCCCAGGCCCTGGGTTCTATCTCCAAAGCAAGGCATGGGGTGGGTGGGGCTGAGGGCTTAAGGGAAAAAGAGATACTTCCCTCCAAGTATTTCTGACATTTCTGAAACTGCAGCCTGGTCTGAGTGAACACTCAAACTGGAAAATGGGGAGTGTGGTCATGACTGAGAACCTTCCTGGCTGCTGTGTACCACACTCCAAAGCATCATGGGAGCCGTTTGTTTTTGTTTTCGTCTTTATGGGGAAGAATCATTACTCCAAGTCCCTCTGGTGAAAACGAACACTGACTGATCTGCAAAGAGAGACTAAGTGGAATGGAAAGATGGAGAAGTCTGACAGCTTCCCCTCTTGGAAGGCCACGGGCTTGTTTTCATTCCCCGTCGTAGGAATCAGAGCAATGCCCGCTGGCATGACATTACGGCAAGTATGAGCACTGGCTGCCATCAGTAAACCCCAACAGTATCAGTCACGTGACAGTTCCGGGTGGGGAGATTTAAGAAAGAGAGAAGACAGAGCCCAGCACTAAAACTTCAAATGGTTTTGGGAAGAGACAGGGCATAGGTAGGGTCTCTGTTGGCCGGAGGAACAGACAACAACAGCATGCTCTTTTAAGTGGTGTTTATCTCTGAAATTAAAGACTCGTGGTCGCCTTCACCTTAGGAACAAAAACCCTGTGGTGAAGGTGTCATGTTAGGTCTCTGGTTTTCATTTTCCATCAACTCGTAACACTTCTTCAAGAGGAGAAAAACACACCTCTGCCTTGGCCTGTGAGTCTCCTCTGCCACCAACAGTGACACCTCATTCTCTAACGGAGCTGTATCCTGAAGCACTTCTGACCGCCGTGATAGTTACGCCTACTACCTGGAGTCCACACACGGCTGGAAAACAGGAACTAGGCATCATGTTCCTTTCAGACACCCAACCTGAAAAGCGAGGCTGGAGAACCCCAGAGCCAGGAGCTTAAAGCGTGGGTGTCGGGGGAAATTACAGACTCTCCCACAAGCATTCCCCCAGCTACCCAGCCAACAGAATCCAGGAGGCACAGAGCACTGTTCATGCTGGAAATAAGGGGTGGAGTCAAAACTGTGACCCAAGGTCAGAGGCCACATGCAGCTGTTATGGGGGCACAAGCATGCTTCTTCTTCACTAGGGCTCTCTGCCTACTTTAGAGTGGCACGGGGACAGGACTCTGATGGCCCACAAAGCCTATTGTATTGACACTCCATAATGTCACCATTATGGACCCTCACCACACCACCCTCAGCAACTGTGTACTAAAATATACCCAAGTAGATGAGACGTGCCAGTGTTTATAGAGAGCTTAGGAAGGGCTAGGCACTTCCCATGCTATGCCTTTGGAGTGTAACTTCTAAGAGATCATTATTAATATACTGAAGTCCACATGCTAAAAGGGACTGAGATGTAACTTATCTATACAAATGGCTACTCTTAAAAGAAAGTAGCGCCATTCCTGATCTGCCTTTAGAACTTTCTTCACATCCACTGCCTCAAGTAGAAAGCAATTTATTAATTCAAACAAGGATAGTTTTTCCCAGGTAGCACAGTGCGACAATGGTGAACAAGACTCTGAAACCAGAGCTCACAGTAACCGGGTGGCCTTAGGTAAATCACTCCAATGTTCTGCTCCTTTGTCGCCTTAACTGTGTGTTCAAAATGCTACTATGACATTTTCCCAGGTAGCTATGAGGATTAAATGAATTAATATGTACTAATATGTATTATTACATACCTTAAATAATGCCTGCTGCATATTTAAAGTTGTTGAATTATACATTCTTACAAAGTGACCAGTGTCAATTTGCTTCCACCTTAAAAAATAACTTGTAAAAATGGAGGGGGGGACTGATGGACAAGTAGAGTCAAGGAGATTCTTCCAGAACCCTCCAACCCAGCAACTTGAAGAGACACGCTGTAAATAATATTCTCTGATAACAGTGTCTGAGTTCAAGGAAACCATGTGGCTTTCATTGGAACTGCAAGAAGAGTTTCCTAGAGCCAGTGGATTTTTCTTTGGGGCTGAGCACAGACATGCTACTCAAAGTCCCCAAGATGACTAAAGTGTTCCACTTCATTAGGGCAGACCCTGACCCCAAAGATAAGCCTGAAGCTCTAAGTATTAAATCGTGCTGTAAAGGAAGGAAAACTGAGGTCCTGAGTTGGGAACTTAGTAGAGTTGTGTTCACAGGGACTTCTTCCATGGGAAGACTCACTTTTGTTTTCTGGAACCACATCTCCCAGCCCTGTTCCCAGATGGGTCATGTGTATGAGTCCCTTTGCTCTGGAGGTGGGAATGTAATGGAGTTTGGCTCAAAATTAGAACACAGGGCTTAATCTAAACCAATGGCAGTCTGCACAAGGCCCTTCTGAGAAGAATGGGGGAAGAACTTACACCATGGGACTGATAATCCCATGACATACAAACCTGTGTTCTCCAGTTCCCATTAGAAAATTTCAAAGGATGAAGGCAACAGGGAAATCACAGAGCTGATGGGAACCCCAAAAGCAGCACCCCCACAGCCCTAGGAGCCCTAGTCAGCCACGTGGATCCCGACATGCCTGGCGATAGCAATGTTGCAGGAGTTCCGGTCTCTCCTGGCTCATTTTCACCCCTGCCTTTATTCTTTTTCCTATATCAACTCAAGTCAGGCTTGTACAACCTGCAAACAAAGTCTTCTGAAAAATACTAGCACATAAGCAAACAGCAGAAAATAAGCAAGCAATATTGCAAGTTGATAGCGGGCACTCCAGTTCCGCTGAGCAAACAGGAACCAGGAGCATGTCATGCCTTGTGCAAAACCACACCAAAGGCTGAGGAGATGGTTTCCAGCTCCCAGTCAGGCTCCTCACATCCTGAGAAGTGAACGGGCGTCTTGTTTGTGGGAGGTAAATCTAGGCCTCAATTCAAATGATCTTAGCTTTTTCTTTTTCTTTTTTCTTTAGAAGTGGTTTGAATTATTCACTCTTCTAGATCCTGAGGCCTAGCCATATCTTAACTGCCAGCTCATAACACATGAACCTATGACTTGGAGATTATTAGGCTAGAAATACTTCGACTGTTAATGAATTTTTTTTTTAAGTGGGTCAAAGTGGGGAACTGGTGATGCATTTTCTGTCCCTAGAGTTGCTGCATGTCACACAACTGATAACAACAATTTTATAGTTCAAGCTTTTATAACCATAAATCATGCTGACTGATGCTTGTCAGCCATCCTTAGAAGAGTGAAATCAGCAACGTGTTTACTTAGCATTGGTGCCGACAGGAAAATCGGAACTGCCAAGTGTGTTCTGCCCAGCTTTTTTCCTCTCGTTGGATAAATATCATTAGGCAAACGATAGGGTGGTAACAAAGCAGATCCCATGAAGGAGCTACACAGAGAACAAAGCCAGCATCACTTATCTAAATGCTAATAATGTCCTCGGAGACGACCGTTGTGCTCTTGATGTTGATACTTACTAGCTCTTTTGGACATGGCTTAAACGTACACTGACCACAGAACACTCTTGAAGGATCCAATCTGGGAAGCTACAATAAGTTCAAAGCCTTCTATGCATTGATATAACAGTAAAATCTTTACACAAAACTACCTGCAGGTAATACTACAAGTATCTTTAGGGGGTGGCTGCATCACAACATTTGTACCTGGCCCATAAAGATCTGGTCCATAGAGGATGCTCTCTCCGCAGAGAAACCATCATGTGCCCTGATACACAAAAGCTACACACGGTGCATATTAACTAGACGGTGATACTCTGGTGGAGCCTTGAATGAGAATGGTCCCTATAGGCTCATGTATTTGAGTGTTTGGTCTCCAGTTAGTGGAATTGCTTTAGAAATATTGGGAGATGCGGCCTTGTTGGAGGTGTGTCACTGGGGGTAGGCTCTGGGGTTTCAAAGAGACATGAAGCCTGGTGTCTCTATGCCTGCAGATCAGGATGTAAAGGTCTCAGCTACTGCTCCAGCACCATGCCTGCCTGTTTTCTGCCATTATGACCATGGACTAATCTTCGAAAACTGTAAGCAAGCCCCCCAATTAAATGCTTTCTATTAAGAGTTGCCTTGGTCATGGTGCCTCTTCACAGCAATAGAACACTAAGACAATTGTATTCAGTACATTGGTCAAGGATTCAACATATTATGCAGAATCGATGCCAAGAATGCAGGGCAGCTAGGTCAGATTTCTAACTACTGGACAGCAGTGGTGAGGGAAGGGAATTGTGAGATCAGAGGCACAGACATCTACTTCAAATGGAGAAGATGAGCAGCCCATTTGGGCAGAGACTATCAGCACCACAGCTCAAGATCAGACAGCCTGAGTTTACATCATACATTCACCCACTTCTCCTGGTGAGGCGAATGATCTGAACAGAAGCCACCCAATACAGAGAGGTAAGAAACCAAGATGGCGGCACTGTCTCAGGAATCCATGCCAAAGAATGGGCCCAGCCACTGAACGACAAAGGACCAGTCACTGAAATAACTGAAGGGGAACACTGGCTTTCTCTCTACCTCTGGGTTAGTCGGGAAACCTGACTGCTGTTGGTGCCTTCCATTTGGGTCCCCTTCCCTTTAGGGGACAACCACCCAGGGACGATCTAACTTCTTATGATGGTGACTCAGAGGCCACCCTCTGAAGGGCTGTGTGACCCTCGAGGGACAGCAGGAGGGACAGCAGGGGGGACAGAGAAGACACACGGCAGATAATCCTTACTTTAGAAAGGCTGGGAAGTCGTCACAAACGGCTTCACATCCTGGCCACTTGCATACGCCATGTCCGTACAGAGGATGGCTGTGGGGGTGCTCCTCGTGGGACAAGCTGCAAGAAAACACACAAGGGGGGAGAGTGAGTAAAACACAGCCGGGAGAGTCCACGCGGCCCAGGGAGCACGTGACGAGTCTCACATTGCCGTTCCCCGTGGAATCTAATTAGTCCTGCCCCCGCCCCCCAAAAGCAAGAGTTAAACTCTGAGCTGGAAGGTTATGTTCTGAAAGCATTTAGGTATAATTGCCTGATGTTAAGAACCTCCCTCCATGTGTGAAAAGTATCTGACAGACTTTTGTTTGGAGCAAAGCTCTCTACCCAGACAGGAAAGGCCGCTACAAAACTGCCATGCTTTCCCGAGGGTACACAATATGACTGGAAAACCTGTACTGGATCTGCTGGTCTTGTATTTTCCTCACAGGGACATTTCGTATTTCTTCCTCTCCTCCTCTCTATGAAAACTGCTTCAACAAAATTCAAGTGTCCTCTTTTTAAAAAAAAAAAAAATAATAATTTTATCCAGCAAAAAATACAATAAATAAATAATGCGCAATACTAAAAGATAAGTTTTCAGGGCAAAATCTCCCACACTGATAATCAGCTTAGAATTAACTGGTGGTGGTGGGAAGTTTGTATTTCTCAAGTTACTGACAGCAAGCTTGAGAGTAAACATGGGCAGCAAGGGGTTAACACTCCAGTGGGGTTCCAATCGATGATAAGTAATGATCCGGCCACTGGGATCAAGTCAGGGGATGCTTTGATCTGAGCCATGTGGTGTGCAGGAGGGGTCTGCTGGGCTCTCATGACAAGCCATATTCTCAAACATTTTCTCTATCCATGCATCTTTCAGACAAATGATCTTTATGGTCATTTCAATAACCTTAGATTCCACCTACCAGAAATGTAAAATGAACACCTAGCGTTTGGGTTTGTACTTGGCACACTCCCTTCTCAGTCTGCAACTTCCTCTGCTGCCTCTCCTTAGTTCGAACTTCCAGAGCTTAGTGTGATACAGAGATACACACATACACACAGACACATACACACACAAGTGCATGCGTGCACGCAGCTAGTATCTTATCCTCCTAATGAGATGACTTTTCATCTAGTTCCTTGACCATGTCCTTACACCACAGGTGCCCACTGGAGCTCCTGACCCCTCCCTTATAACCCACCCACAACGAGCACATTCCAAACCTTTAAATCTCCGAGATTCAACGTGAACACACCAAAGAACAACACCTCCCAAAGGCAATGAGGTCCCCCTATGTTTTTAAAAATTATTTTGCTGGAAATCTAGTGACTTGAAAATACCAATGAGGTGCTCTAGCTTTCACAAGGGAAATAAACATGGGAACCAAAAGAAAGATGAACTGTTCGAAAGAGTAATGTGTAAAGGTAGCAGAACCATCTACCTTGTGAGGACAAGAAACAAATTAGAGGATGAGGCTGATGGCAGAGGGCATTCTCTAAGAACAGAGGGTTCAATTCCACTGGACCCAACGAAGGTGTTCATTTACAGGTCTGTGCATGAGCAGCGACAAATCACTGATAATCTTAGAACTGAAAGACTATTTCACTACCACAGACTCCTCACTCACTCTGAGAGCAAAAGCATAATTTATGAAAAATGTTTTTCTTAATGGTTTCAGGAGAATTCCTACCCCACTAATTATTTTCTCTAGCTATGTGATGAGAAGCTAACTGAAGTATTCTAGTTTTTTTATCAGAACACATACACATGTGTATAAATGTATATATAAATAAACATAAATACTGAGAATAAATATCCTAAGGTAGACATAAATACATATTTTTTGAAAAATTAAAGCATGGAGAATTATACTCTTTATATTTAATGTCATTTTGCTTTTTAAACATTTTAAATTTTTATTTTACGTGTATGAATGTTTTATCTGCGTGTGTGTGTGTGTGTGTGTGTGTGTGTGTGTGTGTGTGTGTGTGTATACTATGAGGGTGTCTGGTGCATGCAGAGGTCAGAAAAGGATGCCAAGACCCTCTGGGATTGGAGTTACAGATGGTTGTGAGCCATGTGGGTGCTGGGAAGTGAACCTGGGTCCTTTGCAAGAGCAGTCAAGTACTCTTAACCTCTGAGCCATCCCTCCAGTCCTCATGTCATATCATAAAAATTTCCTCATGTTATCAACTAGTCTCCAAACTTTCAGCTATTGATAGGGATCTTATGCATCTAACTTTAACCATTCCTATAATTTGGATACTCAGATTTGTTATATTTCTTATATTTATCAGTAATGTCAGAGATAAAATTTATTAGGATAAACATCTTGGCAAACACCAGTTTCTACCAAAAGACACATTCAGAGAAACTTAGAACCAACCAACCAATGACACTAAGACTTACATTTCACTAGGAATACTGCATCAGCGGCTCTTGCTGAGCGCATGGTACCCACCGACCTGCATCATTTTGTGTATGTGTGCTGTGTGCTCTTCAGTGCAGAAGCCAGGAGCCTCGTCTATTGAGAATATAAAACCTCCTACTACCAGTTGGGAACTGCAAATGGTATTGAGTCTAGTCAAGAATTCTCAAATTATCATCACAACAGGCACAGCTCACCATGACGCTTGCTGTCCTCCTGGTTTATCTGATGAACTCATAAATAAAAACTATTTCCCTCTAAGTGTTTATTTCTACCTCAACTTGGAATCACCTAAATGACGGGAATGATGACTTAGGTCCTGATCCCCAAAGACGAAACAAGCAACAACCCCGTGCACAGAAACACATATTTAGTTACTTATTTAACTCAAAACACTGTTCCTTATTGTGGAAAGATCACATGCTCTCATTGTCACACAGTGCTGGGCTGGCTGACATGGTATATCCACTCACCCCACCCCACCTAGATATCACTGTTGACATTCTTGTGTGTCACTGCTCTCTTCTGGTGTGTTATTGTTTTGTAAAGTGGCAACAAATGCTGTCACCAGCTTTCCATATGGGCTGTGTAACTGAACACACTGAAATATTCCATTGTCTGAAGAAAATACTTAAGTTCGGATGGGAGAAGGGGTTGGCAGTGGTACCCTGATGGGACCACTGCAAATCTTCAGATACCAACAACTCAACACTAGGAGAGATGTATTGGGAATTAGGGAAACTTGAGTATTTCTGACAACGTTTTATACCTTGACTGCTGACACGCAATTGTGAACAATTGCGTGCAGTCATGTGTACACTAGGAACAATACCAAGTACCACTCAAGACTGCATTGGCAGCCGGCCACTGGCTCTGCTGCCATAGTCAAGCCGCACACCCACCATGGTGCATGGCTGAGGCTGGCTTCTGGCCTCTGGGTCATTCTGCACACACCTCCACCATGCATCCCCTGCCACATCTCTGTATTGGACCTCTGACGTTTCATCAAAAGAATGGAAGAAGGAATATTAGATTTCCACTGCTTTCTGGCTTCTGACAAAAGAGCCAAGAAAGCAAACACAAACTCATCAACTTCAGTTAATTAGAGCTCCAGGAACAGGCTGAAAGACAGTGGGCAAACAAAACTCAGAGCATCTGATGGTGGGAGGCAAACCGAAGACTCATCGTGACACAGACTGACCGTGAGGCAGAGTGGACCATCAGTCTCTGCGAGAAATGCTCATCACGTCTGCTTTTAAGATGCTCGAACATATTTACCCAAAATGAAATACATATTTACCCAAAATGAAATGTCCAGAAGTTTGGAGCAAGTGTTCCTTTTCTTTTTCTTTCTTGGTTTCCTTTTCCTTTCCTGTTCTCCTGCCCCTCTCTCCTTTCTTTCTTAGCCCAGGTGGCTCTGAACTCCATGTTGTCAAGAATAACCTTGAGTTCCTGATCCTCCGGCCACCCTTTGCCAAGCTCTGGGATTACAAGTGTGTACTACAGTATGCCAGGCCCCAGATCAAATGTTCAATAAAATTTTAGTTTGTTTTACTATAAACTCTCAGGTTGAACACTCCCATAGGCAGAGATCACTCATTCACTCCCACATACTGAGCATCTAATACAGTGCTCAATAAATGCTCTGTAGATTTATCAATGAACAGACAGCAAACACCTTGTCCTATTTCATTTTTTGTGTGGTAATATACTCAATATTTGCTTTCTCTTATTCTTGTAGGTAAAGACTAGAATTATGTAAACCCACAGGAGAAAATATTGCTGAAGATACTTTGTATTACTTAATTTTATTCAGACTATGTGCAACACAGATAGATGCATTCCAGAAAAGCCAGTTGATTTCAATCTTCTCTGATAATCCTTGCTACATAAAAACTAAATATAATTTAACACGAGAACAGTGGTAGCGTTTCAGATGTGAAGGAGTCAACGTGCCAGGGAAAGTATAATTACATATAGATATGAACTAACTCCTGACACTACATGGTACTTATCAATGCGTTTACATTTGCTATGGTGTGATGCCTCCATTCCCAATGACATTTGCTATGCTATTTCTGTTCGATTTATTTTTCCGACATTGACATACACCAGCCACAGTCTTTACTTGCATATTGGTGGTAGGAAAGATTTTCTTTTCTGTCAGGGCTGGAGCATGAACCCTGTTCTGCATACTGGACAAGCATGCTACCCTTGAGCTACAACCCCAGGCCTCTTGGAGAAGTTTGGAGACTTCACTTGACATTCCCCAGTTTCATTGCCTAGCCCAAACTGGAAACTGGAATTATTCCTGCCGCCTGCCAGCCACAAGGACAGCTTCTCAAGATTGCAGTTTGCAGGCTTCAGCAGACACTTAAGCTGTGGGTCCCCCTGTGGTGACCGAAGGAAGAGGAATTCTTGTCTAAGGAGACACGTCCTGCCGACTTACATGTCAGCTTTGGGTATCTAAATCAATCCCGCCATCCACAAACCTGCAATGAAACATTTCTTAATGTGAGCGACATGTGCACTGACATGTCTTCTGAGTCTCCCCCAAGTTCATTTTTTTTTGTCCCATCCCAAATTTGCCTACTTTGTCTTTTTAACTTGAATCATTTGTAGCAAAAGCCAACTCACAGTCACCCCTGACCAGTTTGTGTCATGATGAGTCTTTGGGTTGTCTACTGGGGTACACCCACCCCTTCTCCCTACCTAACCATCACACCAAAATTACAAACTGTACTGTAGTTCATGGGCATGTACATGATAAACTAAGTCATGGAAAGCTATGTTAATCTTTTTGCAACTGCTCAAAATAATAATTTGTTGGTGGTGGTCCATAGAATTATATGTCATATGCTGAAGAGTTGACTCACTTAGAATGTGAAGTCAATTATTTTGTGTACATTTGGAGCTATAGAACCAAAGTCTCATTTAAGAACACTCGTAGTGTTCCTATAGAAATTCTATACCTAGCAGCAGGCACTCCCTACCCCCTCCCTGCCTGCAGCCCCCCCCACCCCCCATTGATCACTTATCTACTCCCGGGCTCCAGACATTTGCCTGTTCTGTACATTTCATATAAACACCATTAGACAGTATGTGCTCACTGGTATATGGCTTCTTTCACTTAGCATGTTTTAGAGGCTAACACATCCAAATTGCAGCTTTTTATGGCTAAACACTATTCCACTATATTTATGCAGCACATTTTTTTTAAATCCAGTGATTTCTTAATGAACAATTTGAGCTGTTTCACATGTTGGCACCCATGAACACTGCTGCTCTGAATAGGTCAATTTATGTACCTGTTTATATTTTTGGTTGTGAGCCTAGCCTTTAACGGCTGAGCCATCTCTCCAGCCCTTACGTACCTGTTTAAATGTGTTTTGTTTTCAAGGTTTTTAAATTAATTTTTCTCAGAATTGTATATATGATTTTATTACATTTACATAATCTCTACCCTCCCTCTCTCTCCTTCAACAGACTCCCAAATTCATAACTTGTTCTTCTTTAATTATTACTGTTACATACATATACACATATATATGTCTCCTGAGTCCATTTAGAATGACTCTTACATGTATTTATTTGAGGTGACCACTTGGGATTGGATAAGCTATCAGGGGGATCATCCCAGGAGAAGACTGATTCTCTCAGCAGCCATTTAGCTCTTCATCTCAGGGTAGGGTCTTGTGAAATTCCCTTCCTCCATGTTGGCATGTCAGTCATGTTGTCATTATATAGGTCTTGTTTAGGTAACTATACTATTGAGATTTCTAGAAGACACTGTCTCACAACAGGCATCCTGGTCCTCAGGCTCTGAGAATCATTTTGTACCCTCTCCACTTTTTTTAAAATTTAAAATAATTTCTTTTCATATTCTGATCATGGTTTTCTTCTTCCCATCTCCTCCTCACTCATCCAATTCATTGTCTTCTCTCTCTCTCTCTCTCTCTCTCTCTCTCTCTCTCTCTCTCTCAAACAAACAGGCCAATTAAAAAAAATCAACCCACTAGAATATATATTTAGAAATAAAAACTGTTGGTCTGTATAGTAACTTTAATTTTATTTAATTACGTATTTCCCTGTATTTATTTACTTATTTATTTGGCTGGGCTTGAATTACCATCCTCTTTCTCTGTCTCCCAAGTCTTGAATTCTAAGGATGCTATGCATACTGGTCACGTGGTAATGCATTCCAAGGTTCCCGCACTACTTTACATCCCCACAAGCACCTGGCCAGGGAGGCAGCCTCCCCACATTCTCCCCACTTGCTATTGTAGTTCTGTCATTTGCTCGCCAGCCTGTGTGGAAGGAACGTGATGCTTGATGATTTTTTTTTCAATTTCCACCTGCCTAATAATTAACATGGCTAAAGGTGTTTTCATTAGCTGATGGCCATTTGCTCAGCTTCCTTACAGAAATGCCTCCTCAAATCCTTTGCCTATGTTTACCTGTATTGTTTCATTGCTACCTTTTTTTTTTTTCTGGATACAAACATCTCACCAGCTGTAATTACAAATATTTACACTCATTTGAGCTGTCTCCTACTTTCTTGATGGTGTACCATTAAAGCACAAAAAAAATTTTAATTGATAAAGTCTAATTTATACATTTTTATGTTGTTTCCTTTCACGTTTGACGAAACATTCAAGAAATAGTCACCTAATTGAAGGCAGAGAAGATGTTGGCGTCTGAGAGTTTTATAGATTTCCCTCTCTCGTGGTCTGTGATCCACTCTCCATCAACTCTGCATATGATACATGGCAAGGGTTCAATTCTTTTCTTCTGAATGTCACCCTAGCACAATCTGATGAAAAGAATACCGCGTTTCCATTTGAATGGTCTGCACCTTTATTGAAGGTCAACTGAACACAAGAGGAACATCAGGACTGGGTTTTTAACTCCACCTACTCCATACCCCTTTGCGCCATGTGTTTCATTTATGCCATTTGGTGTTCAAAAAAGATCTCTAAAAATCATAAAACAACTTCCAAAATGAAACTCAATGGTAAGATAACTTCTGGAGTTTGGTGAGTGGGGACAGAAATAATAAATTTTTCATTAAAATAAAGCCTAGCAGCTGGACATCATGGAGAATGAAAACCTACAGGAGAATGTTCCCAGACGCTCTTCTTTCATGGGCCAAAAAAATCCTTCCAGAATGTGCTGCGGATGTCTCTGACATGGAAATGGAGTGGACATACACTTTTGGGGAATAGACACTATTTCTACCCAGGGAGAGCCAGGAGCTCAGTCAATGAAGTCTCCATTTATCACGACCGCTGTGCTAACGGCTTCTCTGCTCTCCCTCTCTATTTTCTCTTTAAAAAGCAGAAGGGACCACCCAGGAGCCCCTGTGGTAAAACTTCCACCAAAATTCCACCAAAGACACCACCTAAAGTACATCCATGTGGAACATCTTGTCACCAACCAGCCACCAGGATTTCATGCTTAATGGACCCTGATTAAAGGAATGAATGCCATGTGACCGATGCCTTCTAGGAAGGTGCTATGTCAACTTCACTGCTGCTGTGGAGCAGGGGCTGGCTACCACCCTCTCATCCATCCCCTGCCTGCTGCAACCACATGGACCCTTGCCCACCCTTGCCCACCCCCTTTTACTGACTCTCTCTTATCCCCAAGGGGCCACTTTCTTTGTCCCAACCAAGTATTCGAACTTCCACCGAGTGAACCAGAAGATGGCCTATGTTTATGGAACTCTGGCTCTGAGAGATGCAGCCAGGATGGTAAAAATGGAGGCCCCTTTTTCCAAAAGTACCCTGAGACTCCTGACTGTCCAAGTCTCTCCCCGTCTGTTGTCTTCCCAATTCCTTGGCCTCCTGTCCATGTGTCCAGCTTTCTTCATGTGCACACAATAACGCAGTCGCCACAGAATCCTGTCCTCTCATGTGTTCCGCACGTGACTCTGGATGGGAAGGTTCTGCTCACTGGCAGACCAAACACTAAAGGAGATGCTTCTGGTGTCCAGAAAGCTGTTCCCTTGATACACAGTTCCAGGACTGTCGATTACAGTAATGAAAAGCCCCTTCCATTATCATTAGCCCACGGTCATAAGAATGACAAGTGTCAATGGAAGCCATGGCTCTTTTAAGTTTTTCCACTGATTCATGCCATTCTTCAACGTTAACTTTAAAAAAAGAAAGGAAAGTAAGAAACAAGGAATGAAAGAAAGAAAAGAGAAAGAAAAGCTTCCTACCTTTTCCTACCCCCCCCCTACAGTCCTCACCCACTGCTTTCCCGCTATGTTATCTAGCCAATGAGATGAGCACCACTTTAGGAGGTGCTTAGGTGGGAATCCGAGGGAAAAATTTTAATTGAGAGATTTCTAATGAGGACACTGTATAAAAGGACAGAGACTTCAGTTTTAAGTCTGAGCTTTCTGAAGGCAGTGTCAGGTTTGTGAAGCATACAGCACATCAACCTGAATCAAACACACTCAAAGTGGCACCAAACTAGATGGGGTGGCCTTGGACCTCGATCACACATGACCTGCAGATTCACAATCGTAGATGATTCCTTAAATACTCTGTCCCACTTTACAGTCAAGGTTTTATTCTTGGAATGTTTTGTTTTTCATGTGTGTCCGTGTCTATATCCATATGTGTGATGTATATGCACACTTATATATGCAGTTACCTGAACCTGTCTGCATAAGGGCAGAGGAGGCCTCTGGGTGGAGATAATACTCTCAGCCTTATTACATGGAGACTGAAGACAACTAGGCCAGAGTCCAAAAGCCTCCTGTTTCTGCATCCCACTGTGAGGGTTACAGATGAAAATGTAGTCATGTCTAGCTTTTTAAGTGGGCACTGGGGATTTGAACTCAGATACTCATGCTGTGCAGCAAGCGCTCTTACTCACACTACCTCCCTAGCTTTGGAATGTTTTTATACTCCGCAAAATTGGCTAGAGGTCCAACCACAGTCAGGTCCGTTTTCTCCAGTTTTATTCTGTAGTAGGGGAGAGGTCTGTGACCTGCCTGAGGAAGAGCAAATGAGACGTGGGAGCAAGAAGACCAAGACTCCAGCCTGGGGCAGTGCTGCTGGCAACTCTGTATAAAGGACCTTTTAGTGTCATCGAGACACTTCTAGAAGGAGACAGGCTTCTTACTTCACACTAAGTATTTGCACACAAGGAAGACGTCACACTTAGAGCCTGAACAGTCCCTTCTCACTCCTGGTTACTTGATTGCTGTTCGTCAGTCCGTTAGTCTGAGATTCTGCCACAGACAGAAAGGGTTGCTTCACCACAGCTTACTAACCCACGTACCAAGAGTGAAGAAAGACCAGTCATCTACCCGCCAGAACAAACCCACAGGCTTCTCTCTCACAGAGGAATCCTAGACTCCCCTTCCCAGAAAACTCGTCATCTCAACGTTCTCAGGCTTTTTAAATCATGTTTAATCAGAGGATTTCACATCCCTTTGTGATATGATATTCACCAGGATGACTCGCAACTGGAACGACTACGGATTAGTCTACTGAGTGCAGACCTGTGCTTCTAAGCCATAATGGAGATTACTATGCACATCTGCTCTCAGTATTGTGCCTTGAGAGGAGGTGAGGTGACCACCTTAACTACGTTGGTCTGTCCCGGTTGGTTTTGCTGCTTGATTTTGGTTTTAAAGAAAACATTTATTTAACTTTATTTTATATACATTGGTCTGAAGGTGTCAGATCCCCTGAAACTGGAATTACAGGCAGCTGTGAGCTGCCATGTGGGTGTCAGGAATTGAACCCAGATCCTCTGGAAAAGCAGCCAGTGCTCTTATCTGCTGGGCCGTCTCTCCAGCGCCTGCTGCTTGCTTTGACTGTCTAATATTCTGATAAAACCAGGCTCGCTCTTCGCGCCGTGGTCTCAGGGACTGGCCCACTCCTGGTGGGCAGGATGGGTCTGAATAGTACACAAATACTCCCACTTTCTACTCATGTGTTTCTGATTATCTAGACCAGAGGAAAATGTGATGAATGTGTTAGCACTGTGACTGCTCAGTCCTAACATTTTATGAAATCTGTTGAATAAAATATTAGGTATGAAGCAGTAATGGCGGGGCTGGAAAAATGGCTCAGTAGTTAAGACCACTGGTTGCTCTTCCAGAGGACCCTGGTTCAATTCCTAGTACCCACAACTGACTGTATCTTCTTCTGGTCTCTGTGGGCCCTGTACCCACATGGCGCACAGACATAATGCAGGCAAAACACCCATACACATAAAATAAAAATAAAGGTTAATTTTTTAAAAGAAGCACTAACAGGTACATACATAAATACCCAAAATTCAACACACCAGGAGAATGACCTCATGAAAACTGACCAGGCTTAGAACGACTATGTGGAGGGCTCAGGACCCTCAACACCTTCCTGTGCAGATTCTGACCCAGAAGTCTAAGACAAGGGCCCAGGAGTCTACATATCTAATCAGTTCCTGGAGTCACTGGCGTGGCTGGGCCATTCAAATGTTTAAATCTAGGACCCTTAAGAGTCCCCTTTTTCTGTGGCTGACCTCAGAAAGGCTGGGCTAAAGGTTGGACATAAGACGACTTCGAATGTGGTTTGAAATTGCAAGGCTGAGATATAGAAACAAGCAATATGGCGGCACCGGGCAGCCTCACCATTTAACAACAACAGACTCCTAAAAAGGCTCATTGGGCCCCTATAACATATGAATTACATGTAAGGCTCCTGCCGTTTTTGAGATACATACAAACATATAACAACAGGAAAGGCCAACGACAGGTCATTCTCTGCTCTGTTTACCAAATGCTAAGTTAAACCACGAGGGACCTGGTGGGCCACTTGGCTGCTGAGTTACGCTTGCCAAGTATCACACTGAGCAACAATATTCCAGCACACACAGTTGAATCAACAAACTGGGCAGCATCTCAAAACTGCAGATCCAAACTCTAGATCTGCTTCGGGTATCTTCTCAGCCTGTTTTCTACTCCTGAACCCCGGGGTAAAAGAATCGGAATGGGAGATAAAGAGACTCAAGAGGAGGCCAAGCACACATTCTAGAGTTTTCTCGGAAAACACGAGTACCATGCAAGCTGGATTTAGAAGCACTGGGTGGAGTACACACAGAGCCAAGGTCCTTTCCTTTACAATGAGAAAGTCCTACCGAAATGCTCACACGTGACGATCACGCCTTACTCAAAGGTGTGTGTGCTCATGAAGCCGGATGGAACAGACATGTGCAAGGAGACACACAGACATAGTGTAATGTGGACCAGATGACTTCACAGGGGCCACTTCAGAGGATGAGATGTGTTCAACTTAAACTTTAAACGTGGCTTGCTTTAAAGAGAACACCACAAATAATCCTCCAAGTAGATAGACCAATCCCCACAACAGAGAGGCACCTGTTTACAGGACTCAAGGGTCACCAGCTGAAGCCCCCAGGAGAGCATTGTGGGATCTAGCCATCTAGCTTTTCTATGCTGATACCAGCACAACAGCAAAGCTCTGAAGACACATTTCATGCTTGATTTCTATTGAGGAAGAACCCTCTAGGCATCCTGCCTGTACTAGACAAGACTCACAGGGGCTTCCACTCCACAGACCGCTGTGTCCAGTGCTCTTAAGCAGAGCTGGTCACTGCAGAGGTGGGGACATCTCATGTAGGCTAGCTATGTGGCTGGCCAATGGCTGAAAAGCACTGGAGGCTGAGTGCCTGCCTGGAGGTCTGATTGGCAGTTAACCTCCATCACGGATCAGATCGCCAATACTAACTGACCCCCTTTTCTGAGCCACAATGAGAGGAAGTTGGTATCTGTGTTCCTAGTCATCGGAGTGTGGGGCACAGCAGGACAATGGAGCTGGGGGCAGAATGAGCACCACAGAACTCAAGGTTGGCCAGGGCCTTCAGATCTCAGTGTAGCACACTGGGTGGGTAGTGACGGAGGCAGAACACCTGTATTTGCAAGGTGATGAGTGATAGAACAAACAGAGGTAAAGAGTAAGAGGTGGCCAAGGTCCAGCCTTTGTTCTGGACACCAGCAAGGCCTGTTTAGAGTTTGAAATAAGACTCTATACCATTGGCCGTATTAACACCAGCATCTCATTAAGAAAACAGAAAGCTTTCCGAGGAGGGCGGTGAGCAACTGTGTCAATACAGACACAGGGGCCACTAATCCAAAAGTTATTAACGCCACTAGGCTGGCATCTCATTCTGTGTGTTTGCACTGGTGAGTCACAAGGTCACTGTGGAACCTTGGCCATATGTTAGAGGAGCCAACGTGTAACACCCAGAACCCCAAAGAGCACAGCTGCAAATTCCAACACCACAGCTTCAAGTGTCAATCAAGACAAGACTTTCAAGGGTTACCTCCTTCTCCAGAGGTGGAGGAATCGCGCATGAGCAGCTGGATGAGGAGACAGGAGAGGAAGGGACAGGCGAGTTTGAGACACATTGCCATTGGCTCAAAACCATCAGCCTCTTCTTGTGTTTCCTCAGAAATACACACTACTTATATTGATTATTTTTTTCCTTGAAGAACATAGGTCGTTAATGTTCACTGGGCCAGCACCACAGTGCAGAATTCCCACATCAGGGTGCATGCAGATCCCAAATGGATAAGATACCACTGAAATGTCTAAAGCATGTGCGAACACAGTTTTTATATGCGTATTGCACACATGTATCTCATTCTCTCAGCCTCTGATATTTTAGCATGGGTAGTATATTAGAATATGTGCATCCCTGATTCACAACCCATTTACTAGGAGAAAAACATTAAGTTGTTTTCTTTTTTTAAACTGA
Organism: Peromyscus maniculatus bairdii; assembly: GCF_049852395.1. Lineage (NCBI taxonomy): Eukaryota > Metazoa > Chordata > Mammalia > Rodentia > Cricetidae > Peromyscus > Peromyscus maniculatus. The sequence goes on from NC_134854.1 coordinate 121,358,361, forward strand.
TGGTGAAGAGTCACAGTGGCATGGGATGTGAATGAACAGTCGACACTCTTTCCAGAATCCCCAGCAGGAGAGAATGGACTGAACAGAACTCTGACACCAGGTGTTGGGATATGTGGTCCGGGCCTTAAAGCATCTGTAGGAGCTCAGCTGGGAGCAGAATCAGGGAAGTACATAAGCACCAAAATAAAGAAGTTTATAGACAAAACCAGAGATCAGTTAGAGACAGCACAAAGGCCAACACCAGGATCCTTTGTGCTGGGCCACAGCCTTGAGGACTTCTGTCTCTGGAATGATGAGTCTTAACAGTGAAACCTAGATTTTGTTCTAGTTACCACACTTCACACTGATTCTCTCTCCTTAACAGTGGAAGGACATCAGCAAGGACCCTCACACATCCCAGGAAGGATGGCACAGCACACAGGTAACAACTGGTTCTCAGAGCATGGTTGATGAAGAGCCCAACTTTTAGACCCCCACCTTCACTTCCTGAGTCAACAATACTTGCAGCTCAGCCAGCCCTGCGGGTGTTTCTGGTGCATGTTTCTTTAAGCTTAAAATCTATGCTTAGCAGAAAGCCAACTGCTCTACGTGTTCGAAACCTCTGCAGATAATGCCACAGGCCACCCAGGTGCAGGCAAGACGTGGGACGACAAAAGGTGGAAAATACTGAAGGGCTCTTAATAGGTTCATGCCCATCAATATCCCACTGGTCCACTTTCTTCACCACATCACACTCAGTCCCTGCAGTGGACTGAGCACCTACTAAGTGCCAGGCTGGTTGTGATGGGCGACAAGGGTTGACATCAGGCGAGACAGCTGAACATCCCCCCCCCCCCCAGTGCATTTAAAACCCTCACAGGAGGCCCGTGTGTGCAGGGGATAACTGCACTCTGGTATCCTGAGAGCAGCCATTTTTATTTTTAGCAGATCATATACTGTGTTAGACTTAGCTGTATGCTTCTGTCACACGTGTCCGTCTCCACATTTGTCTCTCTGGTTAAACTGAGCTCCTGACTGGGAAGAACCTGTATCACGCACGGTCATCTTTTAATACCCAGAAACTACAACTGGTACAAAACAAATGTGTTTTGAATTTGTTGATAGATATATTCAATAGTAATAGCAGCAGTGAGCATTGAGGGGGGAAGTACAGTATGCAGGCAACTAGAATATTTGTAAGTTCTTTGGTTGTCGTGGTTTAATCTACTAGCCAGGCTTGCTATGACACATTATACTAACTCCAGAGGTGGAAAATGGGGGCCCAGCAGGAGGAATTAACCTGCTTTATGCAGCTTTGCCTTAGTGCCCATGTGAGACCCTGACCTAAGCAAGCCAGGAGTGATTGCCTGACAGCGCATGCTCTCCTTTTCCCTCTGACTCCGGGCTTTTGCTTCTGCTGTGCCCTGGGGTGAGAGAACTATTCCTTGACCTGTTCAGAGACCACTCACCAGCTCTGCCTTACCCTTAAGCTTTAACTTTATCCTTAAGCCCAGGTGGTAACACCTAGCTCCTTCCTGGGCCCTCCTGGCCCACTGAACTGTCTTTTCATTAGGACAGGGTACGTTTTCTCTATTTCTCTTCTACTGCAGTGTGAGCTCCCTGGGGGAAAACTTTGAAGCTGCCCAGCTGCAACTCTTGGAGCTTAGACACCTGGTACATGGCTGCCACCGGGCAAGTTTGGTTGAGTAGATACGTTAGTCCTGTCCCTCTGACTGGTGTCCCACTTAGAAACACATTTTTTGCTGAACTCTGGACAAGTTCCCATTTGTCCTTGCTAAGTTTCTTTTTATTCCAGGCTGTACCATCCTCTAATTTATTCAAACGCCACTGGATTATCCCAGCTCTTGGTGTCAATTTTTTTCTAATTAAAGTAAACTGCCATTTATTTCTCACACTGATCTTTAACACGAGACGTCTCATTCTTGTCATCGCTATGACTCATACGGAGAAATGTGAGTTGAATATAGGGGCTCATATGCACCAGAATGTTCCCATGGATGGTTCAGATACAAAGGGAGAGATAGTACCACAGACATGGATATACAGTGACCTTGAATTGTGCCAGATAACTCAGCCCACTTCTTTGAAAGCACACACGGCATACTTCATCAACACACACACACACACACACACACACACACGTACACACACACACACACACTTTAGGGATCTTTCTCCTTCTGGCCGCCATCACAGGCCCTCAAGCTCTTTCCATATTCACAGCCAACGTGGAAAACACATACTGCACAAGAGATCCCTCAAAGATAGTCTTTGGAGTATGTTTTTAAAAGGAAAGGGAGGGAAGGCAGAGAAGAGATCAGCCTGCATGGAGACAGCTTCCCTTGAGGACTATAAAAGGCCTGTGAGTTGAAGGTCATGAGTCTGTTTGTTTAGGGAGTCTTACAGGTAGAGCACGCCACAGCCTCCAGTTGCTATGGGGTCTGTTTACCAAACAAGAACACAAATAGTTACACAAAAGCAGAACATGGTGTGGGGCCAGTAGCTAAGTGGAGCCTGAGTGCCTTCTGGTGAACCGACCCGAGTGTCTTTAAAAACATCCTTCCTTTCCCCTCCGAGGCCGGGAGGGTCCCCATTCTCTGCAGATCTCCCCTGCCAGGGGGACCGTGGGGTACTCTCACTATTCTAAGGCTGGTTTTATCCACTTCTTTCCTTTTCCTTTTCCTTTTTTTCCTGCAAGACTTAGAAACCAAATTATTTAACCCAACAATTCAAACTGGACAAGAAAACATTTAGTATTTGTAAGAGAGAAAGAAAAAGAGAACAAGAGAAGAGTTTCCGTGTCTGAAAGAATTTGAGTACAAGCATACAGTGCTTAAGCTGAGCTACTCCTGCACAAGAGCCCAGAGAGGTCTCTGTGTGGGATTTTAACTGACTTCCTATTCATCATGGGTGTTCAGCACACTAGAATCTTACTAAACCATGTGCTCCTGAACCTGGGGAATAAAGAAACAAGTGTGTGTGTCTGTGAAGAGAACACACAAGAGTGCATGCGTGTCATGTGGGCTTGCTGATCTACAATTAAATACGCCATACGAGGGAGGCTGCCATGAACGGAAGCTGACTCTTCACACTACATTGACCACGGTCCCCACCCGGCGCAGCCCTGATGCCTTTCTGTGAATGGGACAGATTGCCATATGGATGAAGACACTGAACAAGCTGTACAACTCTTGGCGACATGTGCCCGGGGGATTGTCCCATATTAACGCCACCTGGGCTATGGCAATTGTGCTCTGTCTGTGCAGTGGCACCGAGCAGCCCATAAGGATGCTATTTCTGAGTACACACAAAAAGGAAAATTGCAGTTAGGAGAATTCTCTGGCTAGCGGATGTGTTGCTCAATTCCCGAAGTAGTTTCCCAAAGGAGCGGTTATCTTCTGTATTCACACAGGCAGAAGTGACAGGCTGGAACACATATTAACAATTTCCCTTTGTGAGTCCCCGCTATTGTTTTAATGAGGAGACTACACTCTATAATATACTTGGGCCTTGACTGATCACAAAAGGGGGTAGAATAAAGGACTTCAGGCATGCTGTACATATGTAACGCACTCGTGTGAATCACCCCAGTGAGCCAGCTTGCAAGAGGGGTGTCTCCCCTACAAAGGCCCACAGAGCCAGACTTGGGGGAAGACAGATGCAAAAAAAAAACCAAACACTACGAAGAACAGCCCAGGAACAGTGCAGAAGAGCATTTTCATCAATCTTGAACTGACGGCAACGTGGCTTCCAGTTACGTTCCTAGCACTGGCCCCTTTGTTGACTCTCGGAACATGGGAACTTGCCATTTATATGAAAATAGGGTGACATTGGGACTTAGCCACATCATGGGATTGCTTAGGTGGAGACTCTAAGCTCCCCTTTCTCCTCTGGATGGTTCTAATGCCCACTGGGGGCGGGGGGGCATTTCTCTTCTTCTAATCCAAGCAGTAAAAAAGTGTGAGGTTCAGCATGAACCGTATACAGGTAAGGAGTAAAAACACAGCACCACCGGGGTCCGGCAAGCCCGGCTCTCACTCTTCTCTGGCCCCACACTTTCTTTACACCTTTCGTGTGTCATCAGTATTAGAACGCAAATGCATGTTTTCGGGGGGGGGGGGGGCACAGGTGCCCACCCAGGGATTGTGTGATAGATCCCGCTTGGCAATGGTCCTGCATCAAAAGAGGATGTCCAGAAGATCCAAGAGTATGAGGCCTCAAATATTATTTGGGGTAGAAAACATGGCAGGTTAGACACAGTTGGGGATCCGTACCATCAAACATTCAAAGGGAAAAATTAAAATCAGCTCAGTTTAAGAGAAACTTATAAAATGAACATAACTCCTCACGCCAATGATGTCATTTTATTGGAAAGCGTTTGTCAGTTAAGCACAATAAACAGGGTAAGATTTATAGAGTCTAATGATGCTATGTTATGGTAAAAGGCACTTTATTGGGGTAGCATACAACAGCTGTTAGAGAATGATTGCTGGGGTGTTTTTTTCTTTCTTTCTTTCTTTCTTTCTTTCTTTCTTTCTTTCTTTCTTTCTTTCTTTCTTTCTTTCTTTCTTTCTTTCTTTCTTTCTTTCTTTTAATCACTCCACAAAGTGAACAGTCAAGGAAAATCTATAAACCTTTCCCTTATGGCACTGTAACATTGTCAAGTTTTTCTCTCTGTGCCCTCCCTGCACATGTGGATGATGGGAAGTGATGAGGCACCATGCCCTGGAAGAATTTTCTCTCCTCCTTCTAAAGAGACCCAGAAGGATCATTTAGGAGCAATGAAACCAATATATAAACCCTGCTTCTCAAGAGTATGATGGCTGCCATGCACACAGCAGATGCTTGGGATCCAGGATGCTGCTGAGCCCCAGGGTGCTCCTATCTGATCTAGGCAAGAACCTTTCTGTCCCCAGCAGGTTACTTTCCTGCTGGGGAGGGGAATGGGGGCTGGCTTTAGAGCAGGAGGGTCACCACACAGCCATCATCTGGAGCCCTCTCAGCTCTCCATGGCCACTCGTCCCTCACCTTTCAGGAGATCAGAGTGGTCTTCCTGCTCACTCCACTGTCTCCATTCCCTTTCCACCTCTTCACTCCCTTCTTGGAAAACATGGCAGGGAAGTGGTGGAGACAACAGATGCCATGCAAGTTCTTTGGAATTCTTTCCAATTCTAGCAGTACAGACAGACAGGCTAGGAAACCAGACTAGGTTTCGGCTTCCTAGTCTTGATCTCTGAATTTGACCAATCAAACATCCAACTTTGAGTTACAGCAGCTCAGATGAGCTGTGCCCTGGCAACTAAGCAGGTGAGGGTCAGGAAGAGCTGGGATCTAGTCTAGTCCCCTAAGTGGTCACCAACTACTACCTAACTTCTGCAAGTTTCAACATCTGTTGGGGTCTGGATGCAACACCTGCGCAAAGGAGACAATGCAATTACTGTGAGGATTAAGAAAGGAAAAATCAGGATCAAGACTTGTACTAAATCTATCAGGCATGGACTTTCACGTACAAGAACATTTACAGAGGCATTAACTGTGTATCATCGCCATCGCCTGCCGCGTTCTGATTTCCCAAAGAATAGAAAGACAGGAAACCTTGAAAGAGTGCCACTTGCCTCTGACCACAGAGCCAAGACATGGGCCACAAATCAAGGTCTCTTAGTAACTCCTGAGGACAGGGAATGGGTGGGACCAGGCTGCCTAATGCCATGTCTGTTAGCCTGAACTAGAGTGACAAGCCACTAGTTTTAGGGACATGGCTGGGATGTTAAAACAACTATGGGAATGACTATGATATTTCCCACCAGTTGAAGCTGATTCTGATACTTGAATGGGCATCTGTGGCCAACTTCTGGGCATCTAAGACAACACACAAGCCAGTTTACTAGGTCTGAGACTCTTAAGCTCCTAACACGACAAGGCACAACACAACTCTAGGTCAGCAGCTTTGGGGAGCCAAGAGCATTTGTGTGACAAATACCAACTCACATATACCATAATAGAGCAAAGGAATACAAGTCCAGAAAAAAGAGGCCTGGAAAGCCGAGTGTGCAACAAAACACCTCTATCCTGAGTCTCCAGCACTGGGAAAACCAACAAACAAAACTGAGAATATCAGCGCAGGATCTGAGAAACAGCCTAATGGTTAAAAAGGCAGTTTCCCCCAAATTGGTCAGGTGATAAATAGGCCGCCTTTGTTTGAATGAATGTCTGTCTCTGCTTTTAGTGGGCCACAAGATTTAGGCTGACAATACTCACGCTTGCAATTGTGATCAATATGCAAATGAGCACAACTGTGTCCCAACAAAGCTATTTACAGAACGGAGCAGGGAGACGGAACTTGGCTGGTGGGTCCCACACGTGGGCTTCCGTAACACATCATGTAAGTGTCTAACGCGTATCAGCAGCTTTGAGGATCAACAAGTGCAAAACCAGTATTTGACCACTCAGTCTCTCCCGGAAATGCTTAGTGGAAAGAATGATTAGGACAGGGAGTTTTCTCAGTGCTTTAAATCAAAAGAAATATAAAACAATGTGATTTACAAGAAACAAAAATTTTCAGTGTGAAAGTATTATTCACACACACAAAAAAAATGGAAACTTGAATTTACTGCTGAAATTTCTGATTCATCAGACCCCCCTAAATGTCACTGTGAGAATATGCAAAGTTAAAGGTTCCTGTGCCCTGAACAGCTCTTAAAACAAACTTCCAGAATGTTAGTAATTCAGCCCAGGGCATCAGCATTTCTTCATCAACCAAAATTTGTTTGTTATTTTTTTTTTTCTCTCAAAAGAGGAAGCAAATTAAACCACCAGGGAAGTCCATTTTTCCAAGTTCCCTGCTGTTCACAAGTATCAGGGGGCCACAAACACAAAGGTTTCTGAGATACAGATAAATACATAGTACTATGTCCACAAGGGCACAAATCAAAACCAGAGACCGGAAATCAGCTGGAGTGGTCCAAAAAGCACACTAACCAAGCAGAAGCCTTCAGGGCTTATTCAAAGGCGGCTGCCAGCTGCAAGGTGCAGAAAATGCAACGGGAATTCAGAGGCCTATGCCAACCAGTGAGCCTGAAAACATGGAAAGTAACACCCTGCCCGGACGGAGGGCAGGTTAGACCTCACAGGGAAGAGTTCTACTGTGGGTAACCCGTGTCTAAGTAGACAGTGGCCACAGAGCAAGCAGAGGCCACACAACCACAGTCTTGGCAGAGCTGGAAGAAACCTCTTTAACCAAAGGCTTTAAGGAAGTCTTGTAACAAGTATTGAGCAGAACTGTGAATCAGAGAAATACTTGTCATAAAACATTTGCTAATGGCTGAACTGTAGTCAAAAAGCTGAGAAGGAAGAGGGAGGGGTAACATTTCTAATTTGGACTGCAGAAGGCGGCTGAAATAGAAGAAAGAGCACATGACATGCTCAGTGAGGACACACGAGATTTATAAGGCAGGCCAGACAGCGAGGGGCATGCCTTACTGTAAAGGGCCCAGACTGGCTTGCATTTGTCTGTGTGCATTTCCTACAGGAGATTTGTTTTTTATCCTTGTGTACTATTTCATACCATTTAAGTGATTTATAGCTTATGAATCTCACCTCTCTTCATCAAAGATAAAAAGACGTAGGAACTATCTTTATCTACAGAAAAATAAATAGGGGACTTATTTTCCTTTATATGTTATAATCTGCACCCAGTGGTAGGCTATAATTGATGTTAGGATGAATTGCAATTAAATGTAAAGTTTCTCTTAGGGACACGGGTTTTTAATTCCACGTAGGTACTCACTTCTATACCGAATGGAAAGACTTTAAAGTCAGATCTGAACATGGATCTTGGCTATGACACTGAATTTAGTCATATGACCGTAGAGCCATGGTTGGTTTCTGTAACTCAGCGTCCTCATCTGTAAAGTGGGGTGACAGTCCCCACTGAATCCCAAGTAGTCCTGTGAATAAAACGAGACGTCGCTCCAGACGCAAGAGTCTAGCGGCAACTGGCAAGCAGGAAGGCACTGATTTAATGTGCCTTCCCTTCCCTGGTGCAGCATAATATAATGTGATATTTAGAATTTTAATTCAGGCAATTACTTAAGTAGTAATTGCTATTTGTATTTACATAGCTGCTTTGATCCAAGCAGCTCAAAGGGCTTACTAAATTTAGCATTTTAATAAATGTTTCATTTGCATTCTGTTGGTTCTGTTTACCCACACCAAAACTTGGAATTTCCTGAAGGGAGACAGTCCACAAGTAAAGTGAGCAAGGTAATGTCTTCATGTGTGCAGACGTCCCAGGTCTCACTTCTGTCTCCCTACTAAAGAGGTCGCCACGCCACGGCAGCAATGGGTGAGCAAGGAGGCTGGAACACACCTGCTTCCTCCTGTGCCTCTCCTTCAGCTTTGGGCACGCTCAACTTGATCCCACCGTGCTCCTCCGAGGCACTGACAACAGGGGTGTTTATTGCCCCGATGGCTTTATACGTAATCAGCACAATAAACATTATTAAATTGTCAGGAGCAACGCAAAGCGGGAAGCGTGGCACCGCACTGAATTCTAACGATGCTGACCGTCCACGCTCGCACGGGGACAGGATCTTAACAAGCCTTGATCTGAGTGCTGGCATCCGCCTCACAAATCACATGGGCCGCTCCTCCTCACACGCTGCTGAATACTGATGGACGTCTCCACCCTGCGCAACAGGGAAGTGGGTTTCTATTGGCAATCTTTACCAAAGTGTGTTTCTTCCCTTCTCTACACTCAAGGGTTTACCCTGAATGATTTAATTATAATTTTCCTTGTGTAAGACAAATTAAAGAGGAGAGTAGGAGTGTCGTGCCAAGCACATTATTTATCTCCTTAACAGATTGCAGCTCACCAAACCCCAGAGCTACTGCTGCGGCGGCGGTTGCTCACAGACGCTGAAAACCGAACGGGGCAAGAGCGGGAAGGCGGAGGTTTCCAAATGGCATGGAGATATGGGAGCCAGGTAAGAGCCTTACACGGCCCACGACTTTGAAGGACAAAAAAAATTCTCTCTCTTTCTCTCTCCAACCAGTTTTCACATACAACACTTCCTAGATCTTTTCAGGAAAACAATCCCCTGAAGGCTGCTAGCGGAGGACGGAGTTTGCCAGGCTGGATAACTGCGCACGGTGGCAAGGCCTCTGGCTTGTGCGGTCACTGCTCTAGAGGGTGAAGGGAAAAAGAGTATTCCCTGGCAATCACAGGAGAGCTTGTAAGGATGCATATTTCACAAATGCCCTAGAGAGGAGAATGGGGGGGATAAAAGGTTCCTGGGGCAGTAAGGAGAACTCCTGAGGTGTCTCCCCGACAGCTCGGTGTGCACATGAGAACACACTTCCATGACAAACGCCCCCGATTCCTTCCCTTTGCTACTCTTTTCTACTCACAAAGTGGCCCCCATCTATGAGATTTTAAAACACATCATAATAAGGGGCTCAGGGCTAGGGGCAGACCACTTGCCGAGCATATCCCCAGCATTTCCAATAAATGAATAAATAGTCATTCATGATAAGGTAAAGACATGCTAATACTAAGTTTTAAGTACCGTATCTATATAAGACCAACTTAAAGATTATTGATTGTTGAATGATCAATTTTATAAGCTCAAAGCTACTAAGCTATCTTTAACCTAAGGTATTATAATGAGTTCAAAGTCTGGTGGTACAAGGTGGGGATTTTACCTTTGTGGTCAAGCGTCTGCTTAACATGTACAAGGCCCTGCACTCACCAAACATGAAAACCGAGTGTACTGCTAGAGTCTTCTTTGAAGCCAGCCACCACTGTCCATGTGTCAGATAGCATGAAATGGAACAGTCAAGGGAGTCACTAACATCATATAATTTCCTAGTTCCCTCCTCTCTGCATGTGTAACAAGAACTCAGCCTGTTCTCACATCCAGATTCAGGCTGGTGGAACTCTCAATTCTCTTCTGATCCACAGGCTAATTTTAGCAGAAGATTAAATGCAACATTTGTGCAGACAAATAAGGACCATAAAAAAAAAAAATCAAACAAACTTAGTCTGCAGGAATTAGACTGTTCTTAGATCCACTTACTCTCAAATGTGTCTTAAGACATGAAAAGGCCTATTCTTCTCTGGCTTGCCTCCTTGCTGTTCTACTACCGGACTGCAGATATCTAACCTTTTAGGAGGAAACTGAGCACAGTGCATCTAAACAAGGAGACTTTTCTGTGTCATGGAAAATCTGTGCAGTCTCCACAGCGGCCGACAAGATTGCAACAAATACCTTAAGTGCATCAGTCGGCATTTTTCAGTGCATGGCCTCCTGCTCCGTCTATGGATAAAGATGTAATTCAATCACTCTGCAGTAAATGGACAGCATCAACCTCGGGACAGGGAGAGCCGGTACCCCAAAGGGCAGCAGCCTAGTATCTTTCCGTTAAAGCCATCTAAGGTTTGCTACTTGGAAATTAAAAAGAAAGGTAATAAAGACATTATAAGAGATTCCAGGGGAGGACCGAAGACTGGTTTCCAGGTATACGTATCCTCCACCACTGGAAAGCTAGAGACACAGGAAGCTGTGTTTGGCCCAGGCCACAAACCAGTCCTTCCTGTTCACCATTCTGTTCTTCAAACCCTTCTAGACCACTAAGTTGAAAGTATCTCTTAGTTCCATGCCTACCAGAGACATCCCAAGGAAATCTTCAAGGAGGCTTGCAGTTATTAGTTATAACGCACGTGTTACCCTCATCTCTGAAAACCTCGATGGTTTTGAAGCTCAAATCTGATACAGATTTGTATAAGTGTGTGTGCCATTCAAGAGGGACACATTCGGAGACATGGGCAACTTCACAGGGTATACCCACGAAGACCTGAGTGGTCCAAGATTGCACATCTAGGCTATGTGTGCACATGCAAGCACGTGTGATATAGTCAGTCATCCACCGCTCCTACAGCCCCGACGGGCTGCTCAAAACAATCCACTAGTAAACCAAGCACAAGAACACCATAACGCAACCAAGGCATGAGGTAACACATGACGGAGGAGGCTGCCGCCAGACTAACATGGTGTGGGGACAGTATGGTCAGAGTAGATCCTAAACTAACGATCACCCAGCACAGTACAGTAAGCACCGGCAGCATTATCGCCGTCAGGGGTTATGTCCTGTTTCTAACTGTGTGTGCTGCACATTTCCATACAACTGCCAGCACAACCAGTTCACGGCATGACCACGGCTACAAACCCGGGGGTGATGCCTCCATCTGCACAGCTACAATGGCTACGGTAGCAGGGAAGGGATTTCTTCATCTCCATTATGCTATCTGGTTGCCGCTGCACAGGTGGTCGGTCACACACCAACCCATCACTACACAATTCTGCGGAACCGCACACTGTATTTCAAACAGCATTCTTCTAACACAAACAATGCATACCTAGTTAAAACAGAGGGCAGAGTGCTCAGGATTTCGGAGAACACACGAAGCGATACTGTACTGGCTTAGTTGAGAGATGGAGTTACACTTTCTCACCGAGTCGTTTGGACTTAAAAACAAAATAGAGCGTTTGCTTTTGCCTGATAAAAACATTTTGCCATGAGAAATTCTTGGTAAGGCTTCTTGCCCTCTGTGCCTACAAGCGCTACATGTGAAATATATAGGAAAGGGTCTAAAAATAGTAAACAGAAAAAAAAAAGAAGGGTCCATTTGAGGAGCATTATATATTCCATTTCTGAAGTGTATTTCAGCACTGGCAATACTGCTTCTGGGTGTCACAGAATAAACAAACTGCTTCATCTCCTTGGGGCGTTAAGGAACACAACGCAGTCAGGATCTTAAAAACAGTCCAAGCTTCTTCAACTACTGTTCATCCAAAGCTCGGGGCATTGAAAATATAGAGCCTTAACGTACACACAGGAAGGCGCCAGCTGGGACAGCACCAGCTCAGGGACCACAGGAGAAAGCGTGCTCCGGTCCAACCCACCGTCATCTCAATCCTTCCTCAGGGTCTATGCTGAAAGGCTCGTGCTTCCTTCTGGGACGCACGATGAAGACGACAGACAGGCTCCCCCACTTCCAGGGCGCGCAGGGTTAACCAGCATTAGGTGCTGTGTTTCCTCAAGCCAAGACCTGAAACTGCCCACAGCACACACCACTGTCGCCTTCAAAGGTGCTCAGAGCCAAGGCGCTCCTCAGTTTGTATGGAGTGAGCTCCTGGCAGGGCACACAGTTGGCCTGGAAACCTTGAGAGCCAACCCTTCCAACGAGGAACTACTAGACTTCTGCCAGGGCTCCTAAGCTGAGTGCAGATCTAAGCAAAGTGCTAACTCCATGGTGAAAAGGTGAAAATAATTAGATGCTTCACACCCAAACCATAGCGAACACATTCTGAAGTAATCATATGCGCATCCAAGCCCCGGTGAATACAATTAAGTTTCCCAGAGACAAAGAACTGGGCAAGGCCACCGGCCCCCTTCCTTCCGGGTGGAAGACAGTACTGACCACAGACAGGGGTGGGCATGCTCCTACCTTTCCCTCTTGGGAGTGTGGACCGAGAGTTGTCCATTGGTAGAGGCGTGCGGGTTCATGATGAGGGAGGTCTTGGAAGGTGCTGAGGACGAGACACACGTGCCGGTCAGGTCCAGGCTGCTGTGATTGCTGCCCGTGGTCTCCTCCGCAGTGTGGGCACTTGTCACTTCTTTCCAGAGCTGCTGCAGTTCCGTTGGAATCATGCCTGAAACAAACAAATTGGATAATCAAATCAATTAACAGCTAATTCCGTCCTCTTCAAACAGTAATTAAATCAAAGAGTCAGTAAACAAAGCCTAGTGTTAGGGGGGCTTTGGGGTGTTCACACTTTCCTTTTTTCCCTCCCAACGATGGCAAGTACGGTAGTGATAAGTACACCCTCCCACTGAGCAGCCATTGAAGTCCCCTCTTCACACGGAAGAGACACCTTGAAAAGGATGCAAAGCACAGCTATTCTGTAACAGCATGGCTCCCTCCACCCAAAGGCTGTTTCCCAGGTCTAGGGGAGTAGAGACAAGCTAGCTTATTTCTAGGCACACAGGAGGCCTCCAAACAAATTTGTTCAACTATAGTCTCATGACAACATGAACCACAAAATGAGTAATTTTTGTGCTTAACTCTTAAATGATGACAAATAGCTTTGTTATTAAATATAGTTTTTATTAATCACTTTTAGACATAAATTATGAATTCATACCGTCTTCCTGAAATGCTTTTCAACTTTTAACAGTCAAATTGATTATACTATGATTATTTCATTAACACACCTATCTTCCTCATTAATTTTGGTTTCTAGTACCACATGCTTAATTGATGGATGTGTCTACTGAAGACTGTGTAACTTTTTATACAAGTAACACTATTATTACTGTCATTTCTGAGATCAATGCTAATGAGCCATTGCAGAGTAAAAATGGAAAGGAAAATAAGCTTAGAGTAATAAAGTTCTCTTGCCTGTCTGAGTGGGGTCAAAATGGGCAGGGGTCTTCAAAACATACTTGTCAACCTTTATTTCCTCTAAGATCAGACTATGTTAACCTCATCACCGTGGACCTTTGTCACTTTACCTTATCCAGCAAAGGTCTACAGGCCAGACTTCCCAAATTCTAGTTCAATGTATAGTTTAGGAGGGTGTAAATGCCCAGAGAGACAGGATCTGAACTGCAACTAGGAACAGCAGAGGCCACACTGTCCTCTGAATGAGGAAAAGCTGCCACACACCCTGCACATCACAAGGCAACTCCACCTCAGAACTGCATGTCTGTCTGGTCTGCAGTTCGCTGTCTCCATCAGCTGGAACACAGCTCTCTTAGAAAGCCAGCCATCTTCTGGCTAGACAGCAGCAGCCGAAACAGGCTTGTTTCTTACCAAACCAAAACGTATTAGATTGAAAAAAAAAAAAAAAAAAAAAAAAAAAAAAAAAAAGGCTGCGTGCATTATATTCATTTGAAACACATAATAAAAAAAAATGCCAAGGTCTAAATTTAATTTATTTTTGTCATTTAGAATACAATGGCTAGATAATCATCTCAACGTGATCAGCCAAACATCTTTACTTTGCTAAACTGTTAAAGATTTTAATTATGCTAGCATTGGAGAGCACTGGTCTAATGAGGCGATGGACTCCAGAGAATCCGAGTGGTTAAGAACTGTGAAATGAGTCTGATAGGATTTTTTTATATTCACCGTGGATCGTTTGCATATCAAAGAGGAGTAAATTATTGCACAGCAGACCAATAACCTTCCCCGCCTTTCTAAGAGGAGCAGTGACAAAAACAGTCGGTCTCTCCACGCAGTGCTCCGGGAAAATGTTCAAATGCTCAAGTATTTGCAATTAATATATATTATAAAGGAAGCATCAAATAATACATTGAGTGGTCAGAGATCCTTCAAATGCATCCTCGACAGCTGAGTGGGTTTCCTTCTCCCTTCATAAAAATCAAATGCCAATTATATTTTGATGGATTTTGTCCCAAATGAGCATTTAGTTATTAGGCATATTCAATTATTCCTTGTCCCCTGAAATCAAACCTTGAGGCAAATTAAACAAAGAGAAAGGTCACGACACAATCCTGGGTAGGGTTTTGCTGCATGTGAGCTATTATTTTCAAACACCTTTCAAAGTGACAGGTAGGATGTGCCTAGAGCTGCCAGGTCTGCCGCTGTGATCCGGACACCGACAATTACGGGTAAACAAAGCTGACCCTTGGACCATGGTGTACTCAATTGAAACAACGGGGAGCAGGCTGGTCTGCGGATGAGGGCGCCTTGATATGGAGCCATATCAGTCAACACCTATTTTTATTTTCCAGTGAGTAAGCACAGGAAAAGAAACAGCCACCTATTTTTCAACTCAGACTAATTGATTTCTGGGTCAAGTGCAAGAGTAAGAACATGGGTCTGCGGACTGCTGCCCTCATACCTTCCTTCTGCGAAGAGCAAGATCAGAGGCTATTCCAAAAGGACCTCACTCCTCTGGCAAATTAAGACCGAGACAAACGTGTTCACCGCTTGTTACACCTGTACAGTGCACTGGTGGGATTCTGGTTTTTTCTTTTATTCCAGGAGGCTGGCAAATCAGGTTCAGTGTCCACATGGACCAAGCAGAGAGAGGGACCCGATGAGCAACAACAGGTCTTTTGAGACCAAATGTCCATGTGATCATTAGGCTCAGAAACATTCTTAATGGACTGAAGACAGAAGCCGTTGGTTCAATTCCTCCTTTTTAGCTCACTGTGATTCAGTGACTCCTAGCCACTCCAGAATGCCTGCACCTCACGCCAGCATTGGGACAGACAGCAGCTAAACCGGTACCCATCAGTCTACATGGATGCTCCATTTTTAGGAACCATGTGTTTCTTCCAGAATGGTACAGGAAGAGTATCAAGTTAGACAAGTCCATTAATTGGTATATAACCAAGTATGTAGAGTTTACATTTTAAAAAAATGAAAAGGTTGCAGTAGCAGAAATGGGACAGTTCTGTAGGGAACTATTGGGATTAAGGACCATCAAATGCTGAATGAAACTGGTAGAGAACAGACAGACTTATTATGGCAAACAGAAAGGAAGCTCTAGAACAGAGGTCCTCAACCCAGGGTTGAATGACCCATTCACAGAGATTGCCTAATTTCATTAACAGCGGCAAAAATGACAGTCATGTGGTAGCAATGAAAATAATTTTATGGCTGGGGGTCACCACAACATGAGGAACTGCGTTAAGGGGCCACAGCGTTAGGGAGGTTGAAAACCACTGCTCTAGAATAATCCAAAAAGAAAAAGACTCTGCTATAAAATTTCCAGAAAGAGGCCTTTAAAATATCACTCTCAATCCCTGTCCTTTCAGATTTACACACAGGTTTGAGGTACCTTGGCAGGGCCATGAGTGAGCTGCAGAACAATCCTGATGGTTTCATTATGGAGTGGGCATTACCAACACTTTCAGACACCTAACCCTGGTGCCTCACTATATTTCTTTTTTTTTTCTTCTTCTTCTCCTCCCCCTCACCCCTTCAGGACAACCTGTCCCTTCATTATAAAAGAAAATGCAGGCGCGGGTTTAAAAAATGTATGTTGTGGGGACAGTTGACAGATTACTGCTGGTGGAACTCAATTTTACAACCCCAGGTATCACTGGCTCCAAGACAAACAGTTGATCAACCTTTTTTTGTCCTTGTACATCCGTACCCAGGTGACCATGTTCAAGCAAGCAGAAAGTTGATTTAAACCTCCTAATGACATCAGTTTTAAGCCATCATCTCTCCCGGATAAAAAAGAATTGTGTTGTAGCTCAATCGTGACTGAACGCTCTCGAGCCACTCTGCAGAGGAGGCTGGGGAGACCGAAGTGAGCTCCTGCTTCCTGAGAGAGAGCAGTAACTGTGGCCCACTTGACACCCAGCACCTAACGCCAGCAATACCGACATTTACATTCGTGCCGTCTTGGGCGCACACAGAGACACCCCTTAGACCCTACATATGCTTCTTCCTAATGTTGCAGGCGCTAATAGTTACAGCAGACTGCTAAGCAGATCAATCAATGCCACGACTCGTGAATTGCCTATGGTGTCTCTGATGCGCTGCTGCAGAGATTACACTGCATGCATCGCCACATTCATTTCTTTCACATTACACATGAGCTTGTCTTGTCACTGCCCAATTGCCCTCTTTTGGACAGCTTAACTGATGTACTGTAACAATGAACCTTAGTGAGCAAACTTAATAGTATAGGAGCGGTGGGAAAAGATGAGAGCAAGTGAGTGAGGCTTGAGTCCTGTGGGTGTGTCAGGAACAGCCTGCCATGTTTCCAACAATAAACCGAAGGGTGTAATTAATGCAGGTTCTAACATTATGCAAGCACAAAACATGCATCAGGCAGAGTGTCCTTCCTTTGCCCTGTGTTCAGTTCCCTCCTCTTCCCACCAGACGGCAATGGAGGGGCTGCCCCTCAGACACCAGGCAGCTCAGTGGACAAGGCCAGGACAGGTGGGAGGGCAGGAGGAAGTGAAAGGAGGAAAGAGCCGCAGCCCTCCGCATTAACAGCAAAGAAAACAACAACAAAAACCGTAAGGGACAGATGTTGGGTGTGGTTGACTCGGGAGACAAAACCCAAACAGGCACGCCTCACTGGCTCCATGCAACACCCAAAATTTCTAGACAAATGACTGCCTCTTCAGTACTACAAAAGAGACCCGTCATTCTCACCCTGCTTCCAAAGGCAACTGAATCCAAAACTTAGGAAGTGGGAGCTACCCTCTATCCAGTGGCAAGCACAGACCCACTAGAGCAGGAAGGGATGCGGGCCCTAAGGTGTGCAGTACCACACACAGTTGTGTTGGAGTATTTATAGGATTCCACTGTGGGTACCACCAGGAAGCAAGGATGCTCAAATCTCTCATATAAAAAGGTGTATGTCAAACTAGGCCTTAGTACACACCTAAATTCTCAGCTGACGTTCAGGGGACTGAGACAGGAGTTGGAGGCAAGCCTTCGGTTACAAAGTGAGAGATTCTGTCTGGAAAGAAAGACAGACAGAAAAAGAGGAAGGGAGGAAGGAAGAAAGGAAAGGAAGAGAGAGGGAAGGATACCATGGAATTTGAGGGAACCCATGATCATCCTATTTAAATTTAAATCAGCCCTACGTTACTTATGGTACTTAATACGATGTGACTAATTAAACCATTGTTATCTATGACTATTGATAGAATAACAGGAAAGGCATTTGTCCACGTTCACCATGTATATTAGTATGGCTTCTTTTCTTTCTTTCAATATGTACTTGGTAGAGTCTGAGAATGTGGACTGTGCATGCATGAGACAATGGGTATTTGGGACAAGGGAACTAGCTTTTAAACATAGCCATGGCCTTCTGACCTTCTTCCTCCCCTTTATTTTATTTATCTGTTTGTTTGTTTATTTATTTTGGTTTTTCAAGACAGAGTTTCTCCGTGTAGCTTTGCGCCTTTCCTGAACTCACTCTGTAGCCCAGGCTGGCCTTAAACTCACAGAGATCCACCTGCCTCTGCCTCCCAAGTGCTGGGATTAAAGGCGTGTGCCACTACCGCCAGGTTTCCTCCCCTTTTTTAGTCCTGAATAAATCAGAGCTGGTTACACCCACGGGGGTCTCCTAAGAATACCTACAGATTCCTGTTGTCTCTGATGCCAGCAACTTTTCCAAAAAGATTCAAGATATCTACTAAACAATGATACTTTTGGGGGCTGGAGAGATGGCTCATTGGTTAAAAGCACTGACTATTTCCCCACAGGCCTTGGGTTAGATTCCCAGCACCCATACGATGGCTCAAGGCTATTTGTAACTCCAGCTCCCGACGACCTGATGCCCTCCTTCTGGCATCCATAGGCGCTGTATACACACGGTGCACAGACATACATGCAGGCAAAACACCCACATGCATAATAAATAATTAGAGACAAAACAAAAAACAAAACAAACAAACAAAAACCCCACCAAAAATTCTTGATACTTTTCAAAGTTCATAAAAAATAACTGGAAATGAGTGCTCAATTCATTAGCTAAAAATCAGCAGAAAAAAAAATGTAAAAAAAAAAAAAAAGAAAGAAAAGAAACAGAAACAAAAAAAATATTCCACTGATTTTTTAGAAAGCAGACTGATTTTAACATCCATGGTGGAAATAAAATTGATAGTGTGCCTACATATTTAAAAAATAGTGTTTAGGGGACTGAAGAGATGCCTCAACAGTTAAGATTACTGGCTGCTCTTCCAGAGGCCCTGGGTGCGATCCCTAGCACAAACAGGGCAGCTTACAACTGTCTGTAGCTACAGTCCCAGGAGATCTGACACCTTCTTCTGGCCACTACAGGCATTAAGCACACACAGAGTGCACAGCCATACATGCAAATAAAAATGCAATAATAAATAGCTTTTAAATGGAGTTTATATAAAATCTTACTAAGATACTAAGCTTTAAATGAGGAGGTGGAGGCAGGAGGATTGTGAGTTCCAGGTTAGCCTGAACTATGTCAGAAATCCTATCTGAGAGAGGGATGGGGAGGGTAAAGAGGAAGGCAGGGGGAAAGAGAAGGGGTGTGTGTGCAGAGACAGAGACAGGGAGGAAGAAGGAAAGAACTCTGCATGTTGTAAAACATGTCTTAATATATAGGACTGAGCAGTGTGTTTCAAGAATATCTGGAACAGAAATGCCAGAGGACTGCACTGAAATATTTAGTCAGAGCATGGAACATTTGATTTCCGTTTTTCCCCAACACTGCAACACTGCCCCTGTGAGGATCCAGATCCCTGCCTCTTCCTCCTGACATCAACAGGCACTGAAAGAACCCATCTGCTTTTCTGGTTGTTTGCCTAATGTCTCTCTGTGCGTGTTTCGGGTGGGTACTTCTCTGCATCCCAAGCAGGTAGAGATCAAGAAATACCCAATCCCCTCTGCCCGCCATCTCCTCGAAGCTGACCACCCCCCATCCCCCTGCCCCGTAATGGATGCATACCTTGAGCAAGAGGTTGGAGGGGAAGGGCAGGCTGCCCGGGCTGAATTGTTAGAAGGCCTTGGCGCTGCAGGGACAGGAGGTGCTGCTGCTGCAGCTGCTGCATCTGTAGAAGCTGCTGCTGGAAAGCCAACTGCTGGGTAGCCACCTGCTGTTGCTGCAAGAAACAGTAAGGGGTAGAAATGAGATGGCCACTTTCCAATGAAGGTTAAAAGTGTGCATGTTTCAAAACTCGCCGCCATCTTCAAAAACCTGAGGACTGCAACCTGAGCTCGGCGGAGGGCTCAGTGTCGAGGTTTAAAAGGGACACAGCATACAGGTGAGGGGGCGGGGGGGGGGGGGGGGGGGGGGAGTGTCTGTGTTAACTCTTCTGCTGCCCAGCCCTCTAGGGAAAGGATTCCTTTGACAAGCCTGCTCTCCCAACAGTAGGAAAAGCGTGACTTCTGTAGTCAGACATGAACTTTTGAGACTTTGAAATCTGTAATTATTCACACTAGAAAGGAGAGTGCATCCTTCTAGTCTGGAGGGACTTGAACCCGAAACCCTTGAGGTATGAAAGAGCAAAGATGCCCCCCTCCCTGCCTGCACTGGCAAGGGCCTTTCACTACTGTTTATCAGTCCTGACATAAATAAATGAGAAAAAATCAGACCTTTGAAGAAGAAAAACTTCATCTAATATTGTTAATTAGCCATGACAAACGATGAAATAACATTGTAAATCTTTCATAGAAACAGCCACTAGATTTTAATTACGAACATTCATAATTTAGCAAACAACATCGTACTCCACCATGAGAATTTAATGTGAACAGGCGCTCCAAGCTTTAGATCCTTCAGTTGGCTGGAGTTTCAGCCTCCCAGTTGTCCTGGGTCCCCCGCCCACTTTGTTCTCGAAAGGAGGGGCTTTATGATATGATAAATATCTCTGTTGTCTGGACAATGACAGGAGGAAAACTTTTGTTGTGTAAAACATCAATACATCATTCCTGTGTTTAGCAGGCTTTACCCCAGCCAAAAAAAATTAATGTAGATTTCCTCAGTAATTATCTGAGTGATAGAAAGATAATACGGTGCAGGAATACAATAAATAGAAGGAAATTATCTAATATCCTTAATCTGCTAGGAATCATATCGAGGTGGAGGTCTTGGCTACATTATGGCTAACAATTAGAAAGGCAAAATTAACCCTTTCCAAACTGAATCCAAATATGTATCTTTAAAGAACACACAAAAGCTCTTGTGAGTTCTGAATATTATTCCAAAGGTCAGCAACACTTTTGCAACTAAGATGACGGGTGTTTGTAGAGCCTGCTTGGCTTAATAACGATACTTTACAAACAACCGCATTCACTTAACCTAACACATGACCTTGATCTGATATGGCCATAAAATGGTGTCTGCACCAAGACCTTCTGATGCAAAGTTCAAAGGGAGAGAAAAATGGTGGTTTCCTTTTGGCCTCTATGTAGTTTATTTTACAGTTAAAAAAAAAAAAGGAGAAAAAAAAAGCCATCATCCTCATATTAGTAACCAATTTCAGACTTACCACCATGCCACTGAGAAAGTTAATTGAGTTTCACTCCAAAAAAACAAATTCTATACCACGAACAACAAAAATTTAAATAAATTGAAATGAAAAGCCAGTCCTTTCATTTTAAGAACAGCATGCAGAAAATGATCCAATTGTTTCCACCCCTTCCCAAGTTGCCACATTAATGTGAAACCCAGTGATGGCCATATTCGTGTCAAAAGGATTTTTTCACTTCTTCAACAGTTATTAACTCATGACATTAAAGACGGGGGACACGGACACCGTCAAAGACTGGGGAATTAGCCCCTGTTGAAGTCAGATATAAAGGGGGGTGGGGGGAGGCTGGGGCGGGTGCTTCCTGTCTTACTGTAAGTGAATGTTTAAAAACTGTGTATTTATATAAAATGACTGATGCCTTTTTCTGTTGTCCGTGGCCATCCCTAGGAAAGGCCCATGAAAGCTGTCCACGTCTGAAAAGCCAGGATATAAAAGTATACAAGGCCCATTGTCCAAAGAAGAATTTAAAAGCAACGCCGGTTGCCAAACCGTGCTCCCCACCCAGTTACCAAACACAGGATACGAGGCCGTTTGTTTACTTCTCACAGTTGAATGCATACAAAAAAGGTCTCTGCACAGTCCCCGACAGGTCAGCAGTCAGTGCTAAAATGCTCAAATGCCCTGATAAAGCCTTCGTTTCGGGTCCCCTCCCTGGAGCTGCAGTCAAAGGTCTGTTTTCCTTTCTTTGGCTACTCCCCACTGCCTAACATAAACTGTTGTAACTGCCCAGGACAAACGGCCCTTTTCAAACAATCAGCTTAGGCACCTCACCGCACAGGATGGCACCCCCACATACACCCAGCGAGATTTTAAAACGACCTCTTCCATCTACTTTCGAAACTCTGCCGAGGCCAGGATCTAGAAGCCGCTCTTCTGCGGTGTCCTGGGCTACATCTCTGACCCCAGCACCTAAGCCCCAAAGGAGCATCTTGGGTCTGGTTCAACGTGAAGTCAAACTTCCCAAGGTGTTATCAAACACACCTTCAGGGAAAAAGACAGCTGAGGTATGGTGTTCTGGCTTTGAGTCCACAGTCACAAAAAGGAGGAACACAGGAGAGGAAGTACCTGAAGGCAGAAAATGATGGCCTTTAATCATTTAATCACAGTGCATTCCATAAAGGAACACACCAGCTCCATTGGCCAATGTCTCTGCGCAAAACTCGTCAAAAATTATCACCAGCAGGCCACACCACACAGCTGCCACCACGTGACTCTTTCCCCGCGGCCCAGGAGGACCATCACTGGCATTATGACTTGGGGACACAAGCTCTTGACATCGCAGAGAAGCAGGATCTCCTAACTACTGGTACAACACACAGTCCAGTGGTGCCATGAAAACCCAAGGACACACTTGTCTGACCCCACCTGTCTGCCTTCCTCTAGTTACACTGAGGCCACACCAGGCCATGGGCCACAACAAGCCCACAGTCCTCAAGACGCAAACAATAAACACAAACAAACAAACAAACAAACAAAACCAAAAACCTACTACGATGCATAACCCTCCCTGCCTGTGGGCACAACATGATCCTCTGGCCATCACTCCCGGCCCAAATCAAGATGTCACTAGCATGTTTGTGTCCCCGCTTCCTGACAGCAGCACTTGGGGAACTCTCTTCTGCTGGGGAACTTCCCCTGCGCCTTCTCCTTCTGGAGCCCTCAGAGCTCATCGGAACTTTCATGTCTTCCCAGCACGCGGACGACGTGCTTTCCAAACTCTGTCTCCAAGACCAAATACGAGGTTAATGAGGAGTGGGACGGGGAGGAAGAGCACAGCCCCCGGTAACTGATAAGAGTGGCAGTGGCAGCGGCCCTCTCCAGTGCGTCTTCAAATAGAGAGTTAAAGATCTTTAAAAAACTAAATTTTGATGCCTTTGAAAAGAGAGAGGCACAAAATAACAACAGGGGGTTATTGCCTGCGAGCCACGGGGGAGAAGCTCCATAATTCTTCTTCTCCCTTTTGAAGGCTGTGAGAAATCTGATTCAAAAAAGCAACAGCAGAAGGGGAAACCTCTTGAGGCTGTAACCATTTCCTGTGATCATGCATAATGCGCTTCCAAAGTGGGTTTTTACCAATTCTGTTGATCAATTGCGCCTCCTTCATAGCCCTTCTTTTTTCTGCTGTGTTTACATCTGATGTGACTCAATGACAAGCACTGTCTGAGACTGTGAAACAGGCCTGTCATGTTGATTTATGGGCGCATCAAACCCCAACTTGTCCAAACTGAAGCTCGCAGTTCATTAATTAGAGAGTTGTGACTTTGAAGTCAGCTTTCAGACTGTGGTTTTTAACATTTGGCTTAATTTATATGCTCTTGAATGTGGATCTCTAAGGGAAAAAACTGAAATTCCCTCCTTGTCTTTGAACTTCTTTTGACCGCACAATAATCATTTCTTTGTCCAGAGTGATGCCTGCAATCCCAGAGTCATTAAGGCGCATTGAACTGCCACTGATGAGTAAGCCCCGCTGAATTAGAAAAACAGCCAGGAAAACAAAGCTGAGAGCCTTCTGCAGGGTGATATCTCACAATTACATGCCTTCCCTCCCCGTGCCATTTCCATTTTAATTACTGTTAGTCCTTTAGATTTACATTTTAGACACTTTTTAATCTGTTCCCTTTTTTATTAGAGCCGCGCCTGGTAGCGAGCTACTGTCCTTAAGGTTGCGTCAGCGTTTTCATTAATATGCCTCCTCCCCTTTACCCCCAAACTGCCCCTGCTCCGCGGGGGGTTTACAAGCAGCCTGCTAAACAGGACTCCCGGGTGGGGAAGCTTGGCAGAGCATAGAAAGCGTACCCAATTTGTGTAAAGGGAGGAGCTGGCATGGGGAGGAAAGTCTGGGAAACTCCCATGTGGAAAACGATCATCCATACTCCTGTGAGGGGCAGGGATGGGGAGTCGGTCACCTGGCAAGACTCCCTCCACAAGGGCCAAGCAGCTAACTGGGTAGAGCTGGCAGAGAAACCCAGGAAGTGGGTAGCATTCTGTCCATGGAGTCATACATTTTGTGGTCGCAAACGAGAGAGACACCGACAGAGAAGCTTTGGGACCACGGTGAAAAGTGAAAGGGTGGGTGTCCTAGTACCTAGGCAGCTCCCCAAAGTGACAGCACCTCAAATTCATGGAAGCGTACCGAAGGCGAAGTGGGGACGAACCCCTGGGAAAGTCTCCTGGTGTATGGATCTCCACGTATTATCACCTGCCTGGGCAGTGCAGCCAAACGCAGTACATAATGGACACTAGGAAGAACTGGGGCGTAGAAGTAAACAGCGCAGTGTTGGTTGGTCTGTTTGTTGTCTTTCCTGGTGAGGTACAGGTGACCTGAGACAAAGTCCCCTAACTTTAAGCCATGCTACCTAGGGCATGCATTAGGCAATTAGGGCATGCTCACCATGCAAGGGGTCAAATGAAGACAGGGAAGCTTCACCATGTTCTAAATGCCTTGCGTGCTTGCCTGACCTCACGAGAAGTTAGCTCACCAATGAAAAAAGGCCACTGCCACCTGCCCAAACATTTGAGTTCCACAAACAAACAAACAAACAAACCAATGATTAAATGATAAGAGAAAAAAAACAAAACAACTAAGCGTGTGTCCTTTTCAATTTTGTTTCTCCCCATCCTGGCTGATGGCGTGCTGGTCCTCCATGGTGCCAAAGGAGCCCAGAATACCGCTGATGATGCCGTCACCACACAGAGGTACACTGTGGTGGTGAGGTAAAGTAAGGAATCGAGAAATCTTAGCACAAACAGGACAATAATTCTTGCTCTGAAAGCCGAGACCTGATAGAGTCAGCTGAGTTGGGCAATCATTGAAAAGATGAATGACAGTTTAATAGCCACTAGATAGGCCCCCGAGACCTGTGGTTTCAAAGTAAAATGCGCATCGTCGGTACCTCTTTCGGCTGTTTTCCAGCATGTTGCTGTTGGAGAAGTTGAAGCTGCAACTGTTCTTGTTGTTTCTTATAAAATTCTTGAAGCTGCTGCTACAAGAGAGAGAGGAGGGGACGGTAAGTGGCAGACGACCGAGGCCCGCGGTCCCTCTCCACGCCATGCACAAACTGTGATTTGAAAAATAGCATCCTTTTATCTGGAATGGCCTGACCTTTTACTTTGAAACCTGACAATAAATTCCACGCACACTGACTATTCTTGGCATTAAGGTCTGAGGAGTAATCTCAAAAATGAACTGATGAAAAACATACCATTTTCTACACAAATTAATTAAAATAAGGCAGGGGATGACCTTTGATTGCACAACAAAGCCAAGATGCCCTTGCAGCGTTTGGTCAGGCTCTAGTACAGGCTTTCTAAATTATGGGGGGTGGGGGTGGGGCAAGGAGGGTCCCACCCTTGGATGTTTCAACAATGTTGGGAACTTGCTTTGAGTCTGTCCTCCCCATTCTATGCCAGTGACTTCTATCCCTGTGGCAGCCAGCCTCATCTGTTGGGTTCAGGTTGCCTCTTAACCCTGAGTCTTATGTCCCCAAGACACAAGGACAGCCACAAGTTTATCAGAGCATCCGTCTGTGTAGAAAAAGTAAACTCTGTGCCTTTAAATTAATGAACTCCAAAATGTTTCTTCACGGGTCCAAGAAACAAAAAAAACAATTCAAGGTAAGACTTGGAGTTCAGATGGGGACTTCAGGAGCTGACTATGCAAACTTGCTTCCAATGGGCACCTCGGGTTGCTTTGATTCATCTCAGCTGACTAACTAAGAGTGTAAAGCCACATAAGTCTGAAAGGTCGCTCCCTACCAAGTCCAATCACAGCCCTAGTCTTGGTCCACAGTGCACTCTCCAGACCCAAGCCTTGGACCTGTGGCATCATTCTGCTCCTTCAGGGGCAGAGAGGATGCCATTCTTCTCACTTGGGGGACCAGGTGGAGTTCTGTATCACTCAGCCTGCCAGCCACATTAATTCTTCAGTTGTCCAGCTGTGCGGACCAAGGGGTACTGTGAACTGAGCTGTGGGGGCAGGGTGGGCAGGAAGAGGACAATTACCTGTTGAAGCATGAGGGCCTGCTGCTGCTGGAGAAGAACCTGGAGCTGCTGGGGGCTCAGCACTTGCTGCTGGAGGATCTGCTGCATTTGCTGGGGAGTGATAACCTGAGGTGTCATCATAGCCACTGACACGGGGACCTAGAACATTAAGGGAGGGTAAGTAGGAAGCCAGGAAATCACACACCCTCAGCCTCCCAGGGTCTGCCTACTTCAAGAACTGACCCATCTTCCATGTAGCATGTATTTATCGTGAAGAGATAAGACCACAAATCCTATACAAACCCTGGTGCCATTATCATTATCGATTTTATTGTGATGTTGTTGCTCAGTACCAAACTCAGGCCATCCCAGATGCCGGGCAAGTCAAGAAATGGGAAAGAAAATCTTGCAGCCAGGATGGCTTCATGGGCAGAGAAGGAAGCACACACCTTAACAAGTGCTATGAGGATCAGGGGCGGATCCATCCTTATTCACAACAGATCTCTAGTCAAAACGAGCTGCGAGTTTACCTGCACTTCAGCTTTGTTTTAGGGAGAAAAATTGAGGAGGAGCCAAGAGCTCTGCAGCCCGCCACTGGTATGACCCACTTCCCGCGTGGACAGTGATTTTCACATTTTCAGAATCATCAAGGACGCGTAAAGGCCTGGGTTGAAGGGCGGCGAGGAAAGAATCATGGACACACCTTCTGAACTTAAAACGTGGGCGCTTCCTAGGATGCTTTTTACCCTTCCTTATTCACCCAGCACACAGATGTCTCAATTCTTTCATATTACGTGTGATACCGGTAAAAGCCGCTTTCCATGACATTTCAGTGACAAACAGCTACAGTGATGAACTTGATAGCATTTCGTATTTGCAACTGTTAACACGTTTCTGCACGGGCATCTCTGCAAGGAACCTGCGCACTGTATCTGAAAGGATGATGTCTTGTTCAGATAAAACACTGACATTAAAATGACAGGCTGTCTTGGCCAAGGTTACACAAATTGTATTCAAGCGGATACCTAATGACAATGCTACAGATTCTGCGAGCTTTCTAGAATGTAATTTAGCTATTCAAAATAATCACTGCACTTGTGTTTAATTTTCACACGACATGAGAACCATTTTGTCAGTCCCCGTAATCCAAGAAGACTACTTCATGAAAAATCACCCCCCTAAAAAGATAAGAAAAAAAAACAATAAAAGAAAAGACAAGAGCCAAATGTCTCCTAAGAGTAATATTTAAGCATCTTACTTTTCTTTGGGTTTTTTTTTTTTTTTTTTTTAGCATATGTGCCATAAAGACACTAGAAGCTGTAAAGGATCTATACTTTGTTAAAAAGGGTCTACTGTCACCTCATGTATTACAATAAAAGGTAATAACATGTTTTGCACTTTGCCTGTGTGCCACTTTAAAAAAAAAAAATCCTGCAGACAATAGCTGATCAAAAGATAAAAGAATTAAAAAAAAAAAAAATCTTCCGGGGGAACAGTAAGCAAAAGAGAGACGGAGTGTTAATTTTATGTAACGTAATGTCTTAATATGCAGTTTATCTTGACTTTTTCACATGGCTTGCCCTGTCATTTGCATAGCCAGCTCTCATTCCTAATTTCACACTCATTATGCACTGATGTCCCGATTTCTCAGCATCACTAATTTTGATGAACTAAAAATGGTTCCTGAAGGTCAGACTCACATACAGTGAGCACTCTCCACCGCTGTTGTGGCATGTTGTGTGTTGGGGGGAAGTTGGGGGAGGTTCGTGTGCAAGTTTCACGTGTTTAGAGAACACTAGCTAGAACACTCAAAAAAAATTTCATTAACCCAACTCGGGGAGGTCATCCATGAATTCTTCCTACTGCAGTGGTCTTTTAAGTGTAGATGTAGTTACACTGTAATTTAAAACAGATGGGCATGTCTGAATATTTTTATATGCAAAAAGGGACAGATGTATATGAATGGATAAATTATCCTTTTAAAAAGATAATTCGCAGCATGAAATATCACCAATGATTGGAACACTGAACTTGCGTACAGTCTAGGGCAAACGCCAAGAAGACATTATCAAAACATCTAACCATGTACGCACTAATTCCAATTAGTCGACTTTGTCTTCATCCAGAAGAAACTTTCTGAATTTTTAAATATGCACTGGGTGCCAATCTCGATCCTTGGAGTTCCTGAAGCCAACATATCACAATAGAAGTTTACTGTTCCTTGAGAGTCGCAGGGCCATACAGGAGGCTCACTGGAGCAAACAAAGAAGCCATGTTTAAGGTTTCTTTTTCCCTCTGCATTTCTTGGATGGCGTACAACACAAATACTCGTGAGCCAAATGTCTAATGGCGATGGACAGGAAAACAGACAGGAACAGGGTGGTGTAAAACCAGAGCTGGTGATGCACACGAACCTGAGAGAACAGTGGCAGAGGAACAGTACAGAAACAATCCCCTCATCATCATTTTTAAAAGTGGTCTGGAGCCCCTGGGCTAGAAAGGGACACAGGTAAATTTGGGGGGCTGATGGGAACACTATAAGGGCCACACAGATTCCTGAATGTCAAATCTCTTCCAGCTAGATAAAGAACATAGTCTACAGTATATGCATTATACTTTAATAAAGGTGATGTAAATCATTGTAGGTAATGCATATATTTTACTGGATTTTTTTAATCATGTATTTTTAAAGCATTTTACTTTTACACCAGGTAAAATAGTACGTGTCTTTTAAAATGAGAAATGGCATGGCCCCTTGACTGTCAATAAAAAAGGGTGACCAGGGAAAGATTGGCAGGTGCAGGTGATTTTTAAGTCTTTGCAGAGAGCCAATGGTCTCCAGCTCCTTTTCCCACAGCTACTTCTTCATTGTTGGCAGTCGAACTGCAGAACAGTAGAATGAACTTGACTCTCCCCTGCTTGTTCCCTTTGGACACTTTGATAGAGGGTCTGATGAGTAATAAAACGCTTCAAGCAGCAGGCGCAGCCCAGCCAGGGACAGGCGCAAGAAGCCTGAGTAACCCTCCCAACTAGTGGAGCGGTCCCTGAGTAATCAGACGTGGGCCATTATATCCTGATGGCTTGAACTTTGCTTTTACTATCTGAAACCACAGTTTCACACCAGTTAGCTCCCAGCCACCAAAGTGGGCCAGGGAGCTTCATTTAGAAATGCAGTAAAACAGATTTTGGTTACTACCCCCCCCCCATACACACACACACCCCTCAAGTTTCTGCACCAATATATCAGTAGAGGAGGCTGTAGCAAGGTTTCACAAAAACATTCGAATGAACTAGAAACCATAGTGGGGTAGAAAAGACAGGAGAAAATCGGAGCACAGTTTAAGGTTTTAAACAGTTAAGAATTATGGCCTATATATCCACTCCCTTAATTCCCAGTGTCCAGCTTTCTCGTGTAGCTAGTCCCTCCTAATACTAGGAATCAAAGGGCATGCAGTACCAGCGAGGGGCTATTACAGCCCACACTTTATTACCCATTACTACTGAGGTCATTAACGGCAAGAGTGATTGTCGCAGCCCTCACCTATTGATCACTGTAACTGCTATCATTTAATCCTGTGTTGAATGTCTGGAAAGCGGCTAAAGCACACGAGAGAGAGTGGTTTAGCATTGAGAAATATGGCCAAAGCTTAGAAATTACACTTTGATTCATAAAATCTAGCCAGTGGTTTAAATCAATAGTATTTAAAACAGTCATGTGAGTTTTTAACTACAGCCGTCTAATATTTATAGGGCTCTCATTGAAAGCATTCCACAAAAACTAAACTTTGTCGTCCACCCCCCACCCCACCCCCAACCCTGACACCCACCACCTTACCCTCCCGGAGAAAAAAATTCATTTCTGATGCTCCATGTAGCTACAAGGGCTTGAGCCTTATCTGGGAGTTGAAGCTTATTCTTGATTTTTTTTTTTCCCCCTCAGAAGACGATTTAAATATCAGGCAAGGAGAAAAATTATCCCTGTACTACAGCTATGTCAACCGTATGAGTGTGCAGAAATGAGTGTGCTGCATGGGGCTGTATGAGCTCACAATGAATCACAGGAGGCAATTTATGAAGACCTAGAATGATTCTGTCTAGCTGCCTTCAGGGATCAGAAATTCGAATAAAACTTCTGGCAGACATTTAAAGAGTGCTAGCCTGAAAATACTGAACTGAAACACACAGATGCACCTACAGAGTTGTGACACTCTTTATTTGAGCTTCCAGGGGATATCAGGAATTTCAAAAAAAAAAAAAAAAAAAAAGTGAAAACAGTGCAGGATATGCTGATGACTGACAGCGCTGGGGTGTGGCCTGTCCCAGGTGCACACAAACCCTCCCGAATGGCAGCCATACAGCTGTGCTCGGCCATCAGAACGTGGCTAGTATGGGCCTGCTGCTACTTAACACCAGCAACTAGGGAAGCATCTTCTGCACCAGCAACTGCTGGTGAGGCCCAAGCACTGCTGGCCCAGTTTCCTTTTTCTCCAGGAGGACTCGGTACTGTTGGAACCCTGGCAGACCATTCAACAAGGCACGCAGGCTGCTTTCTTCTTTCTCTTACTTTCAAAAGTGGGGGAAGGTAGGCAATGGGGAAGAGGGATGTTGAAATTTCAAAAGCAAACAAACAAATAAAAAAAAAAAAAAACCACCACTCATAGAAACAATACTTGGAATCTAGGAGACAATTGAAGGAATTGGGTGGGAGACGAGATGACACTGTATGAATACTGAAAATAACATGTTATCATTTCTTTCTCTCCCTTCCCTTTACACTGAAGGGCACTACAAGTAAGCCCTGCCCAGCACAAATACACAGAGACTTTGGACGGTCACATCCTCTCATAATTACTGTGTATACAAACCGTATAACTGAGATGGTAAAAAAACGCAACATCCCACTTCAATTTCATTAATTATCTATCATAGTGTCTCCATTAAATTATTTTCAAAGCATTACTTGGAAACTGTTTTTCAACCTCTGATCATGAGCCACATGTGTGCCCCCAGAAACTCACTTCCCTTCCACACTTCCAGCGGTGTTTGGGAGGTAACTGGTACACGCAGGCCGTGTCACCCAGTCAGCCACAGAACGAGAGCAAAACAAATTAAATTAGGAGGCTCGAGAATGTCAAAACAAAAGCAAACAAAGAAAATGGCTCTATTTTAAGAAAAAGGCATTATGCCCAATTTTCTAGGATCACAAGGAAGCTAACTTGTACCAGCAACCACCTGGGAAAATATAGGCCAGTTTTCATAATTAATAACCAACAGATACAACAGACAGATCAGCAGACACAAAAAGGCAGGGGGCTCCTAGTCTCTGTGTGGCTAAAAAATTAAAAAACAAACAAACAAACAAGCAAACACCCCAAAACTTAAATCAAGTACCACGCAAGGTAGCTGTATCACAAAATGGGGGAAAATGTATTTCTGACATAATATTTCTGTCTTAAAAAAAAAAAGACATGGTATTCAAGTGGAAAGTACAATTCTCTTTCATTGTGGAATGCTGCTTTTTGTATAACTCCTTTAGACTTAGCTCTTTTGCTACAATACTGTACAAAGCATTAAAGCAGGTAATGGTTATTATATTAATGCAAAATCATCTAAGTAGTCACTCATCAGCATAACTGTTCTCTCAGCAACAATACAACCACCTATTAAAATTTTAGCAAAAAAAAAGAGGCCTCTTTAAAATGCAATTAGCATTTCATTTTTTATCATTTTGTTTATTACATTCTATCAAAGAGAGGCTATCTTCCTTTCACAAAGAATTGTTAAGGCCAATACTTGCCTGCCAGTCAGGAGTTATTTCAGGTTACCAACCCCAAGAAGCCATCTCCTGCAGAAGTGAGTTCTTTTTGTCTTTACATTAAAAACAAATGGTGAAACTCCTGTTTGTCTAGAGCACTGGGAGTGGAGGCTGCCCTGTGATCCTCTACCATTTTCCAGGCAAGCAAGGTTACGCCTCTAAGTGCCAGCCTAATTGTTTTAGTTCTAATAAATATCAGCTTCATTTGCATAAAAATGTAAAGTTTACATAAATTAAATTGCTTCTCCCATTAGCAATTGTTAAATACAGGAAACAATGGGAGCTGTACATGAAAATAAGCGCTTGCTAAGAACTGATCTCTTCAACCTCTGAACCACCACCACCACTACTACTATTATTACTATTTATTATTATTATTGCTATTATTTAAATTGAGAAAAATGGCTTCTCTTTTCTTCCTCAATGTCATTTTCCTGTAGGCAGGCTGGAAAGCTCTTTAGTGTGAGATTTGTTTTTTTTGTTTTTTTTTTACTCAAAATATGCCGACATTTCATATTAACCAAAACAACAAAAATCATTTTTAAGCACTGAGAACAGGAGATAGGGATGACTAGTCCAGAAAGTTTCTTAGAAAATATCTGACCCACAGATCTTTAACTTTTAAAAGGCCAAGGAAGAGACTCTGGCTAAGTAAGCTCTCTTAAACTGAAACATTATTGCAAACAATGGCAGAACTAGCAACTGCATCAATCCTGTGGAGAAGCATGCACCATTAAGCAAGCAAGAAAAATTTGTAGATAGTTTTAGATCAAGGGTTACTATGACACAGGGGTAAAAATTAAACGTTTACCTTCCCCCTAAAATATATATATATATTTTTTTTTCAAAACTAAGAATTAAGTTGATAATGCTCCTTACTTCAAGGTAACTAGCCCAGGAAATATCAGAGAGAATAAACAAATACAAATATGCCCCCCATAATTATTAGGAGGGGCACTATAAGTGAATTTAAACATATAGAAAGGCCCCAAATGAGATTACTCCAAAGTTGAATATGAATTTACCAAAGCACTACCATTTTCCTGTTACCTTTTCTATAATTACTCATGCAATTGCTCACACGTAACTCCAACACGTTCACCTGATACATCACAGTTAAGCAAAGGGGTACAAATGAGATTCTAATGAGAAAAACCATCAGTTGCTTCTTTAACAATTTCTCCATTCATTGATTTATTTCTAATAAAGGTAAGAACCCAACCGAAGGCTTCCTACATGTGAATGGTCAAAATACGTTTTTAAAAGGTGCCTGGTAAAATCAAGGCAAATGAGGAACCCGTGAAGACCCGCCTCATGAAGTGATGTGACAATTAAGAACAACTGAACAAAAAGCTAGCTTCGGGGACGACAAAAAAAAAAAAAAAAAAAAAAGTAAAAGAAATTAAGCTGCCACAACTGTAACAGGTTAGATGAAAAAAAAAATCAAATTTTAATGTATTCTCCCCTGTGTCATCTTGTTTTGTCAAGACATCAAATAGAATAGGGAAGTACAAAATAACAAGCCCTTGAGAAATCACAGGAGCTGACCTTTTTGATGTTGTTGATTTACCTTGTTCTCAGTTATTTGAACAATGATGTTTCAGATTTAAGGGCAAGATAAAGCTTAAGAATTAAAACATGATACCGAGGTATTCTAAGAAGCTCATCGGCACAGTCAGCCTGCACTTTCATTGATTAGTTGCTTTAACCCGATGTGAACACGAGGCCTAATGCACAGCCTTGAGATGCATTTTTTTTCCACTCTAAATTAATTCCCTCCCCAAACAACTGCCAGGTTGGAAGGACTCAGAAAAGGATATCCCTTTCCATCATCTGAATGGAGACGTCCAGGTTAGCCCTTCCCAGTGACTCAAGGCCCCACAATGTACAGACAGATGTTTAGCAATGGAGGACCTGAGTTTTCTGTGTTAAATCCAAGGGAGTTGGGGGGAACTGAATGGACAAGGCAGGCACTCTGAAATGACTCAGTTTTCAAGGAATACCATGCTCCCCACCCCACTCCCCAAAAAACTTGCACCAAACAACAGTTTTAGCTTACAGGGTCAAGACTTTCCTCAAATATAACATTACAGATAAGCATTGAGTTAGACTTATTGCCCCAAATCTAACCTAGAGGTACAGCTGGATATCTCAGCAGCAACGCAAGTGCAAGCCTTCTACAAAAATCTTAGGACAATGACACATGCAGAATGATTTGTATATATAGGCAGTTTCTATCAAGGCATATATTGAAACAAAAAGACATAGCAGTTAAAAACATCTGTTTTAAAGACAATAAAGGTAAATAAGCCAGTATTTGCAAGCACTAGAAATTATAAAGACCAAGACAGTTAACAAGGCGATTTGAGGACTGTAACTCCTTGTTACTGACTGCAGAGCTTAACATGCGACACACAGAGAGACACAATGTATGCCTTTAGTCACTCTAACCTTTTCTGGTCAACTGTTGCTACGGTTTTCCCTTGACTGTAAATCACAAGGAACTACCTCAAGGGGCTCGTCACCGATCACTGTTTCCCCAGTTACTCAGAGCGTCGTTCTAAGGTTCCCCTTAGTGATGCTCGTCCACAACGAAACCACATAATAAAATGAATTTCTCCAAGCTTCCTTTTTGCCAATACAAACTGTACTCAAATTTGAGTATGAGCTGAGAATCTGGCCACCACATTCTCTCCTGATCGTCACAGAAACACAGTAATTCAAACAGCACCTCCTGCCACGTTAGCCACGACAGAGCTGGACTTTGATTGCTTTTAATTCATCTAGATTTTAATTTCCCTGTCTCTTGCCATTGTGTGGAGGCTGGCTGAAAAGTTGCAGAACTGGTCAGTGTCATAAAGGAGTTTATCTTTCCAGTGACAGCTCCTGACAATGTGTAAACCCCAGGCTGCGATGGAGAGGGTTTGTTTTCAAGGTACATTTAACTGCAAACAAAAAAAAAAAAATTTTTTTTTTCAAATCAACCACTCCTATCATAAGCTTTCTGATGATTTACAGTTTACCAACTGAGCAAGGTTACGCAACACTGCATGCCTTTAGATGCACTGCTCTAGCTGGTGGAGATTTAATTAAGATCACAGCCTCTAAAATCCCTGTCAAATGAAAATTCAGAGAAGACAATACTCCATATAGCTTCATGCACAATGTTGCCATTCCATCCCTGAAAAAAAATATGAGTTAATCCACGTTTCTATGGCTGCAGACAAAAGTTCACTAATTTTATTTTCTTTTGACACTTAGGTTGTTTTCTATTGTTTGCCATGAGATCATTCCTTTCCAGGGAGGGAAGGGGAAAAAAGAAAAAAAAAAAAACCCGAGAGTGAGACACGCTGCAGAAAATGCAGTTGACATTATTATCCGACATTATCATAGCTTAGCTATGATGTCATCAATTTTCATATAAGCAGCCCAAACTCAAAAGTTTCATCTGATGAAATATGTTTATTAAAAAACACAACACAAAAGCCTACCTTCTTTCAATCACTTGGATTAAATCACTGAAAGGCCGTGTTTCTCCTTTCTTTAAACAGCCAACTTTCTGTTAGACAAGCTGCGGATCTGGGAGGAAAGGTAGCTAGCTCTTTAGACACACTGGCAAATATAAAGTCCACTCCTAGCATTCTGTGCAGTCCTCGGGGTTGGAAAACAAGTGTCCTTGATACATTTTTATTTCTTCTACACTAGAAGCCATCGGTGTTAATTTGTCTTGAAGGGGAAAATGTGTGGCTGAGTGATATTTACCTAGTCAAATGCATTTTAATTTGCATCATTTTGATATCTGGTTGCTTATGTCACGCCTCTGAAATGACAGGTGCTTGCAGTCTCTCTCCCGACGGCCACTACACAAGTAACTGTCTTGCCTCAAAGGGCTAATGCAGTACTAATGAACAATAAATCAACTTTGATTATCAAGTGTCAGCCCACAGAGTTCTACCACATCCCAGTGACTCCGGCAGCCAGTGTCTGGGCAGGCAGTCTGTATTTTGGTTTCATTTTTACACACTTTTCACTGAAATGTGTCAGGCAGCTACAAAGAACCACATAAAATAGAGACTTCCCCTCCCCAATTCTGCCAAACTGCTCCTCTTGATTTGCTTTACTGAGTGATGAATCTGAAATATCCGAGATAGCCTGCAATTTTTTTTAAGCAGCAATTACAGCAACACACCAAACCCTGAAAGAGAATCTTAACCTGATTGTGTTCCAGGTCTCTTGGACACTGACAGGAGTTTGTAACACTTTATCACATACACCTCCTTTAACTGCATATGTGTATGTATGTGTGTATGTATGTATATGTAAACTGCACATATATAAGTTGTATATATATGTATATATAATGTCTTCATGGAAAATAGCTCACAAACAAATACAAGCAAAAAGGGCTGCCTCAGAAATAAAGAAGTCACTTGCATCTTTAACTGAAAATAAAAAATGAAATTGGCTTTTTACCCTAACTTCCTAATGATAAAATACATGTAAGTTTTTTTTTTCCCTTAGGCAGATTAGTCACTGATAGTATGATTCACATTTCCTGTTATCAGCCTTATTTTTCCCCCAAATGTGTCACTTTCAGAATGTTGGAATCTATGGAAATGAGGTGATTTGCATTTTTAAATGGGCTTGATTAGAACA
Source organism: Peromyscus maniculatus bairdii (assembly GCF_049852395.1). NCBI lineage: Eukaryota > Metazoa > Chordata > Mammalia > Rodentia > Cricetidae > Peromyscus > Peromyscus maniculatus. Next base: position 121,394,887 of record NC_134854.1, read on the forward strand.
TTTGGTCTGTGTGGACGAGCATATAACAATTATCAGGCATTTTAGTTGCAACCGGAAGGCCTTGAAGGAGTTAACCCCGGGGAGGAAGAGGCTACATGTGCTGTGCTCTGAAACTACCATCCTTTTCCTAAAGGTCCTCGGCTTCCCATCACCATTCTTGGGAGGGGGAAAAAAAAAAACTCCCTTGCAGTTCGGATAGTTGAGTTAGCTACACTGAAGGCCAGTTCAGATGGGAGTTCATGATGACAAGCCTTCAGCTTCCGGCCCTTCCAACCCAAACCTTGCTCACTACTTTATGAACATGGCCAAGTAAAGTCACAGTGGATGCGTATCTCCAACCTGCCGGAGTGCAGGGCACAGCCTGCCTGCCTGCCTGCCTGCCTGCTGAGGTGCTGGGATCTCTCCTTCCTTCCCCCCCCTCCGTACTGTGGGTACGAACTCCTTGAAAATCAACAGCTAAGCTGCAAAGACGCCTGGACAGACAGAAACAAACTACCAGAAGCAAAAGAAACTGCCACACTGGTTCCACTGAGACTAAAGGTTTTTCTATTTCACACGCTCGGGGAGTGACATCAATCACATATCCCAGATGGATGCCCCCCGAGTGGTGTGGAGGGATGGCACCGAGGGATAGCCAAAAGGGCTTTACCAAAGTGGCTTCGCGAAGGCCACACCAGCGGCAAATGAATCGCCAACACCGGGAAAGAGGCAGAGGGAAAGAGAGAAATAGACGCAGGACTTCTTCCAACTCCCAACTCCACTTCACCCAGGAACAGTTTTTAAAAAGAGACAAGAGAGCGTAACAGACAGCAAGGGAGCTCTGTGTCCAGGACCCACAGGCCTGGCTTCCCACCCTCCTGTTCCTCTCCGCCTCCACTTCCAGGGCGCAACTCCGCTCCAAGTTGATCAACAGCGCCAGGGCTGGTGCTGCCGAGCCTGAGAGTCAAGTTGAAGGCTGTGGGGCGCCCCTGCCTTCCCTGGCGAGCTCCCCCGGAACCCGGGGAAGCTGGCAACGCATAGCCCGGGATGATGAGGTGGGTTGGGGGAGAGGAGGAGGAGGAGGAGGACAAGGAGGAGGAAACGAAGCGGGCAAAGACGGAGGAGGACCGGGACCAACCTGACACTCTCCATGTAGCCGCCAGGCGCGCGCAGCCGGCTCGGGGCGCCCGCGCGGGGCCGGGCTGGGTCCGGCGGCCTCGGTGCAGGCGGACTGCACGCGCAAGGGGCGCTCGGGCTCGCGGGCTGCCGTGCCGCGCCGCGCCCACCCGCCCCGCCTTGCTCCACCAATCACAACCCGCCTCTAAACACCCCGCGCCGCCGCTGCGCCCCACACAATGGGCTCCGCCCGCGCCCCGCGCCCCGGCCCCCTCCGCGCGCGGCAGGTGAAACCGACGCTCGGCCCCGCCGCCCGCCTTTTGTCTCCCCAGCAACTCCTCTTTAATTGCTGTTAACCCGGTGACCCCCCTCGGGCTGACGTCTGGGCCGGAGCCGGGCACCGCGCCGGGGCGCGCATCTCCTCTCCCCCCAACCTCCCCCTTCTCTCTCTGCGCCCGGGGCCCCGCTGCCCAGCCAGCTTTGGGGAAAGGGCTTGTTTCCCTCTTTGAAACTGACAAAGAGTTGTCCTAACCTTCGGGGACGCTGAGCAGGAGGGCCACCCATGCGCCCTCCGCCAAGCAAGCCCACAGCCCCAGCTGCTCCGAGCTACCGAAGCGGCCCAAGGGCAGGGTTGCGGGGCGCCAGGCTGCGCCTTTCCTCGAAAACCCGGCTTGGTGGAGAACTTTTGCTTCACGTCCGTGGTGGGGCCCAGCCGGAGTCTGCCCGCCACCCTTGCCGATCTAGAGGCCGCCTCACAAAGTGTGCCTGTGCACGCAGTGAAAGAACCCCACATGGGGCTCCAAATAATCCGCAACCCAACGTGCCTCGTTGCTACTTCCCCTCTAGACGACAGCTGCCACACGTTTGCTAAGAAATAATTCTTGAAATTCCTTTCTTATTTATGCAACATCAGCCACAACAAAAGCGCCTCTCAACAGGCACTTTGAGATGACCCGGGTTAGAAACACTCACTGCTTAGATGCGGAGAGCAGAGAGCAGAGCTGCTTTTTTCTTTTCTTTTCAAGTCACCAATAATGCTAAACTTTGTTGGCTCAAGGGCCAGGATTTAAGTGGCAGGCAGGTTAGCCTAGGTATCAGCAGCTTCAGAAATCACCTCTCAATTTTGCCATTTCCAAACTTAGAGAAGAACTTTCTGGTTTGTGTAGTATTTCAAAAGACCAAAACAACAACCAACAACAAAACCCAACCAAAACATTTTTTTTTTATTATTGCCTTTAAAATAACAAGGAAACAGAGTAGTGAGATCAATGATTACCCACTCCTCTTCAATACGAACTTTTTTTTTTTAAGTAACACAGTATCACCCAGTCAATTCCAGGACTTTCACTTGAAAGTACTTTTCAGCTTGAGGTGTATTAAATGCAGGTTGCTACCAAGCAGAAAGCACACTGACAATATTTCTAAGCAAGAAAACACTTGGACTTGAGTGAGGTCAGCAAGGGATAGACATTCCCCCTCCCCAGGAATCTGGCTGGAAAATGTAAGACACCCCCCCCCCCCAACACCTCCCACATCTCTTCAGGTGTTAAATGACTGTAGCATACACCACTTTCTACACTGAAGTGTTTTGTGTCAGATAACAAATTTATTAATGGTCTTTGGTTTTTTTTCCCCAGGTCACAAAAATGTCACCCAACCCTTTCATGAATATTCAATAAAGAACCAGGGTGGCTTTGGGGATGGGGGGTGGAGGTGGGAGAAGGGCCTTGACTCTTACAGAAAACCCTAACCCCTCAATCAGTAGAACTCTGAGTTTTAAAGAAACCGGGTGCTTCTTCCAGAAAGGCAGGCAGGAGCCCCAAAGTAGGAAATGAAAATAGAGGAAGTTTTCCTCAAACCAACACCCCGCAGAAAGTAGAAACAGCCATTTTGAAACACACAGTGATTTTTTTTAAAAAGAAATATTAAATTAATTTGAGAGTTAACGAGTGTGAACAAAGCTGGGGTGAGCTGGAAATCAACGGCATGTTTCCTCCAGCCTGAGAAGATCCGCAGGAGCTGTCCCATAAAACTCCTGCATGCTTTGACAAGTAGGGCTACCCCCATGCAGTGTTTATCGGTTAATAGTCGCCAGGAGCTCCAAAACAAACAACAAACAAACAGGCAAACAACAACATTACCGACGCTCAGGACCCAGCTGTGGAGGCCAGCCATACACAAAATAATTAAGGAGTGACGCAATGCCAGCGGTAACTCAAGTGCTAAATTGCATGGTGCTGGCTGGGAGCACCCTGGGACTGCAGAGCAGGAGGGCGCACCGAGAGAGAGGTCTGGTAATGCCCCTTGGGGAAGCTGTGTGTAAAGGGCTGAGGGTCTGAATGAGAGGGTAGGAGGGCAGACAGAGGGAAAAGGCTTAGCAACCAGCCCAGAGGCCACCTGGAGCCCAGGCCACCCGCTCCAAACAGAGGACACAGTGACTCAGAGGCCAGTTGTGGGTAAGGAGTCGCACCACCAGTGAGAAAGTTGTGTTTCTCTGTAGGAGCCTGGGAGATTTGGGCTAATTCTGGGAATCCTAGGGTGGCCTCGTGAGGGTTTTGGCCATGCGATTCTGGCATTCAGGGAGAGTCGCTACACTCCATGCCTTGAGGAAAATATATAAATATTAAACCTCTCAGTGACAGAGAAGTCATAATTCCTGCCATTTTTTTCATCACCTCCAACACAAGGTTGTTTGGGAAAAGCTAGGGGAAAAAGACAAAGAAAAAAAGAAAAAAAAGAGGAAAGGAAAACAATTAGGTTATCAAGGGGGCTTTGGCTTGGTTTACTCAGCCCAGGAGCGGATACAGCTGCAATCTGAATGGAAATTGCCATCCCATTTTTCAGAGGGAGAAACTGAGTCTCAGTAATGCAAACTGGGAGCCAGGCTTGGTGGTTAACATGTCTCTAATACCAGCAGCACTTGGGAGGTGGAGTCAAGAGTTCATGGTTATCCTCAACTACATAACAAGTTCCAGGCCAGCCTGGGCTCCATGACAATTCGTTTCCCAAACAGAAAAACAAAAACAAATAAACAAAAAACCAGAAAGGCGGCGTGGTTTTCTTTCCCCATGAGTCAAACCCTGAGTCTATAAGGCAAAGCTGACACTGGGGTAATCAGCACAGAGGAGGGGAGCGTGGTTCCACAGACAGGATACCCGGGGGAGGGGAGGGGGAGGCGCGGGGGAGGCTCATGTTTAAGGAAGAGTGAAGGAAACGATAAATACTGTACTTAAAAATATTTTTGATGCCCACATCCTAACACCCACAACAGACACAGTCTTGTTCAAACACCACACATTAACAAACCTGTCAGTTGCTAAATGAGTCCATTGTGCCCTGGCTGTGCACTGAAGGGCAGATTACTATGATCCCACACCAAACTCTAACCACCAAATAATACACCTGGGACCTGAGTCGGCGGCTCTGGTTTTGCGGAGCCTCAGCCCCGAACACAGAGGGAAGTGAAAGGTTTTACTGCCCGTTCTGAGCTGGGAAGGGAGACAAGACGTATTCAAGGCAGAGTCTGCAGGAGGAACATCCCCTCACGACATTATTGGGCATGTTGATAGATGGTGCCACAGCAGTGAGGTGGATGTGGTCACAGGGCTCTGGCCCACGTGCTTCTCGGCATCTGCTTGGCCAGAGCTGCTTGCACACAACTAGGGAAAGGACACGGTGATGGGTCCGAAAATGAACTGTGTCTGAGAGGCCGAAATCTAATGCAAGTTCATGGTCTTCTTCCAGACGATGCTTGCATTAACACTTGCTCCCCCTCCCCCCTTTTCCTCCCCCAATTAATTTAGTAGAGTACCCAGAATAGAATGACAGAATTTAAAAAGGGGAAAAAAAAAAAAACCCATCAAGTGATTCTTCTGCTGAGGCCAGGGGATAGAAATTGTAGGTCCTTCTCCACCCAGCACCATGCTGACGGACTGCCAGAGAGGCCTGCTTCTTCACAAGGTACTCCCCTGTACAGTCCTCCAAAGACCACCAGCAGGGCCAGCCAATTAGAGTTTCTAAATTGCAGCAGCCATGCCCCATTCCTGAGATTTGGGCATCTGTCTCTAAGGACCCCCGTTTCTGTCTTGATTTAAGCAGTGCTTTTACTTAAAACTATAAATTAATACATCACCCATCTGCAGGGAGCTCAAGCAGCTAGCTGCCTATCGATAGTGTTTATGTGGCTGTTATGTCTACGCTGACAATGAAACTAATTATGTTGTTTTTCATCTGCGCCTGTTGGTTTGGCCAAGGGAAAAGCCTCTGCTGCTCAGGAGTTTAAGTTTCTCTTTATGACAGTCTCCAAATTGCCATTCACATCTTCACCAAATGCAACATTGTACAATGTCAGCGTCACTGGGTAATTTATATATGTGCACTTGTCAACATTATGATGGGTACATGAGCTATGGAAAACATTTACAAAAGAAAATGTTTAAAAATTTTTCACTGAGACCCTGTCTCAAAAGAAAGAAAGAAAGGAAGGAAGGAAGGAAGGAAGGAAGGAAGGAAGGAAGGAAGGAAGGAAGGAAGGAAAGAAAGAAAGAAAGAAAGAAAGAAAGAAAGAAAGAAAGAAAGAAAGAAAGAAAGAAAGAAAGAAAGAAAGAGCTCCTTCATGATAAATGTGAAGACGTTCCCGAACATCAAAGTAAACAAAATCATCCATAGAAAAGAGAAACAGCAACGACCTGTCTGGACCCTGCATCTAACTGACTAATAAATTACCCTCTCTTGTTTATGATAAAACTATAATCCCTTGCTTTAACATGATGTGAAATTTATTAGTGGGCTGCTTCTGCTACGGGTTACAACAGATTACATGGATGTGTATAAAATTCTCAAAATCGGGCATGTTTTAGGGCAGTAGAGAATTCCCGTATGGGCTTTATCCTTCAGGCATGGGGTGGGGGTGGGGGGAGTCAGGACCACCCCCAAGTGACATTCTTCATGTCCCCTCCCAAGAGTGACAGCACCTATGGCTCACCCACATGTTAACCCTGGGCAGGAAGCTTAACAGGAAGAGGGCACTGAAGAGAACCACTGAAAAGATGGTTCTTGGGGAGGGGGGGAGGGGGGGTGGGGGAATTCCTTTAATTTTTTTAAAAATATTTAATTATGTAGAAACTCGGTGGTATCAGATGGAGCCACTGACCACCTTTAGTGGAGTCAGCTTTTCAGGTGGTCCGTGGTGTGAGTGTGCCACAGGCAGGCGAAGAGACAGGGGAGCATGTCCCATCTTGCCCTGGGAACAAAGCTCACAGATCCTCCTCCTATACCACGCCACCCTCCTCTGACCCCGGGTTGACACACCCTCGTGTCAAAACCTTCTTTACGCCTGCCCTCTGCTGGTAAGGCTGCCAGGATTAAAAAATTTCATCGATCTCAACTTCTTTGGAAGACAACTTTTAAAAGCCAGACAGAGAGAAGACGTGTAAGGATCTATTAACTGAAAGGCACACGGAAGAGGTTGAGGCAAAACAGAGGGGGGGGGGCGGGGAGAGGGCAGGGGCACCAACAGCAAACTGTGGTACGTTTAATGGCCAAACCACCATTCGGCTATTCTACCGCCAGCTGGCTCAGGGTTAACGACTCAGCGGTGCAAACTCTACAGTTTAGCTTGCCTAGGAGAGCAACCTGCATGGCTGCTGGGCATCCTGCCTTCTCTTGCACACTCTCCCGGGAGAATATGTCAGCGCATTTTCAATAAAACACCTTCTTAGCAGTAATGGGCCACTGTTCCCGTTTCAATAGTCCCTAAGGTTTCATGATTTAGTATATTTAGCTGAGTCAAGTTCAAGTTTTCTTCTGGCATTCAGAAGATCCATAAAAGGAGGAGGGCTCTCTTGCGCCTGTCCTATACGTGAAAAAACAGTTCAACTTTTGAATCGTCATTAGCGAGAGAGGTGTCCCCTAAAGAAAGGGCTGCTGCGCTCCAGGTCCCAACCAGCTACCCAGCGCTTGCAGGCCAGCCTCGAGGCTGCTGGAGGGCTCTGGCTTTTAGGGGGTAAATTTCCGCAGTGGCACGCTGGGGTTTAACAGTGCATCCCCTGTCAGTGTCAATGGGAAGCAGGAGGCTTGCACAAATCCCTGCATAGCATTTCAGAAATATATCTCAGGATGGGAAAATGAAGCTTAGCAGTTGCTACCTCAAAAGCATTCGGGAAGTCACACTCCTGACAGTGCTTTAGATGCCGAGTAAATGCTCTTATAAAGAACACCCAATCCGGCGGACAATAAATCTTACACCAGGGAAGCCCACACAGGGCTGCGGAATCCCCTCTAAAGATAATTGCCTTCCACACAGTGTGGCAAAGAAACCACTACATGGAAAACATTTTCTGTAGCCCAGAAGCTCTAGACAGCTCACTTTTCTTTCCTTAATAGTCAGCGATCACACACACACACACACACACACACACACACACACACACACACACACAGAGAGAGAGAGAGAGAGAGAGAGAGAGAGAGAGAGAGAGAGAGAGAGAGTTAACCCTCTACCTTTAAGAGTAGCCATAGCAAAGTGCAAGAGTGTTATCTATTTTTAGAGAGAAAGGTTAGGAGGCCTACTCCTGGAGTAGGGGAAGAAAGCAGAGGCTGGAGAAAGAGGATGCCTGCAGGAACAGAAACATGAGAAGGGAATCTACGGGGTACATCCTTATAGACAACCTTGGACTCCCCAAGTCAGTCTTTGAAGGCTCATTAGTTTCCACACAGTTCCAAGTGCTGGGGCACATTCAACAGGTACAGAAAGAGGCGGGCAGAGCTGTTCTAATCCAAGGTGGCCTCAGGTGGTCTGGATCTTATTCCTGACATGGTCATGAATGCATACTGTAGCTGTGGTAAATCATATCCATTCTTAGGGCCTACATATGTCCTCCAGACAGACAGATGGATGGAAGATGGCCTAAGTGATCTTAATCTGTAGGTATTATGTGTTTATAGTGATAGTCCTATGTAAAACAACCAGAAGACAGTTTAAGCATAGAAAGAAGTGTGGAGAGATGGCTCAGTGGTTAAGAGTATTTCCTGTTGTAGCAGAGGACTGGGGTTTGGTTCCCAGGACCCATGAGACTGCTCACAATCATGTGTGACTCCAGCTCCAGGGGATCTGACACGCTGTTCTGGCTTTCTTAGGTACCAGGTACCTATATGGCACACATACATATAATAAGAACACACACACACACACACACATACACACACACACACACACACACACACACACACACACACACACCACATTAAAGAAAGAGATGGTAGATGTTATGGTGCATACCTATAATCCTAGCACTGGGATAGAAAGTGAGCAGTTCATGGCCACCCTCTAACACATAGTGAATTTAAAGCTAGCCTAGGCAGTATGGCGCCTGTCTCAAAACAAAACAAACTACAACAGCAAAACGTAGCATGAGTTTTAGCATTTGGGAATCACTATCAAGTCACCAGTAAGGAAGAGAGAAAGAACCACAAATACACTTGTCTGGGAAACCTCCCACAGCCTGGACTGGGATCCTAATCTGGAAAATAAACCCTATTATCTGGGTGTGGCAGTACACAGCTGCAATCCCATGAAGAGGGAGGCCGAGGCAAGAGGAGCATGCCTCTGAGGCAAGCCTGGGTAAGTAACAAGACCTGGTCACAGAAACAAACACAACACAGCAAGAGAAGATGCAGGGGTGAGAGGGGAGAGGGCACAGGGGAGGGACCTCACGAATTAGCAGCAGTCGTGCGCCATGGAGTAAGTCACAGTCACACACAGGCTTAATGGCACGGCTGACTGTGAATAGACAAGGTCTCAGCTGCAGACCCGAGATGCCCTAATTTCCAAACACAGTTGTGATCTTTAGGCTTACAACTCCCCCCCCCCCCCCCCACTTCCTTAACCACCTTGGTTGGTCTGTGTCAATTGCCTGAAGTCTCCTCCTACCAAAATTGTTTCTGAATTTCCTCCCTCCCAAGCCATTCACCTGCTTCTGCGTCAGACTGGAAATAGGTGAAAGGACAGCTTCATCATCAGGAAGATGTTGGGACTGACAGGCTCAAAGCCTCACCTGAGGCTGGACTGCAGGGGAAATTTTGGAGACGACTGTCACTGAGATACCAGGTCCCTTTTGAGTCAAAGAGCTCTGGAGGAAACACACAGAGAGAAAGTATGTAGTCCTGCCTGCAGGCTGATTATGGAGCCTTTGTATTATTCCAAATGGCATTCCATTCTTCACGAGGAAAAGGAGCAGATGAAGCAGGAAGCTTTCAGGTCATATAGAACTTCCCTCTCTTCAAACAAATAAGGCATTGTGTCTGAACAATAGAAGGGATGTCTAATTGATCTTAATTAAATTCACTGATGTCCAATTTTTGAGATGGGTCAGGGCACATCTATGTAATGTCACAACCTAACAGGCCGGACCTCTGGGATTGAAGGGCACTGTGGTTAACCACTTGCTGACACCCTCCATCATCCATCAGCATCCAGTGCCATCCGTCAGTATCCACCACGGTCTACCCTCCTAGTTCAGTATCTTGGTTGTATCCTTCTCTACCCTGATGTCTTGATGGACAGGGTCTCAAAGTTCACCCTCAGCAGCTACAATGCCTCACCAAGATCAGCCTAAGAATAGTGCCAAACCCTGCCATGAATGACATTCTATGAAACAGAACTCTATCTGTGCCCACTGCCCATTGGAGTTACTGCAAGAGGGATATCTGAACTCCATAGAACTATTGGTTACCGGTGAATCACAGAAATACATTTTGTATTTTTTCATCCACATTAGAAGCAATATCTGCCTCATAGTGGATAGACATCACTACATTCTTTTGCACAGGGGTTAGTGTGCCAGTGTGAACGTCTGCAATGTTGGGCAAGACCTCAGTCCCCAGATATATGTCTACGAGCCCTCTAGTGCTGGTAACCGTAGGGGACTCCTCTGGAGTCATTCTGCCAGTGAATGGCCAAGCTGAGATGGGATTCTCTAACCAGTCTCACTTCTAGAACACTCCAGCGTTCTCACTGGCCAGTCTTTATGCTAGCTGCAAAGCTCAGGTGACTTAAAGGCAAGAGACAAGAAAGCCAACAACAAAAGACCATGCCAGTCTCAAACACGGAGGTGGTGGGAATCCCACAGAGAGGTCACTGAAGGTCATAGATAGGGGTTATGTCCTGGGACGTTGGCAAAGAATCTGGCAAATTAAAGGGAAATGAAAGGTGAGTGGTACCTGGCAACATGATTAATGATAAAAATCAGAGGTTATTGTGGAAGTGTGTGATGCTTGTAGCATTTCCTGTAACTCCTCCTCACCAACAGAGAACTATAAAGTACATATTGGTATACCTACTTAACAGATAGATAGAGTGAGGCTCCAAGAGTTTAAATGACTTATCCAATATCTTATTGTGAATAAGTGGAGAGCTGGGACGTAATGATCTATAATATTCCCCTGGAGATGAGGCTGGGGCTAGATGTAAGCCTAGGACAAAGAGGCCGTACAGTTTGATGCCCTTGGAAGACAAATGTGACCACAGATCATCAACTGATGGGTACAAATTAATCCTAGAGCAGTAACATTCTGGCCCCCTTTCTGCTTTGTACACAAATGTACAGGGGCAGTTCTCAAAAAGGCTAGCAGGATGAAGGATTAAGAAGACGGAGGGGCCGGGACAACTGGTGTGTGCATTCCTTTGATCAGGGAGTACTCCACACTCCTCTCTATTGTGGGAGAGACTTTGCTCCTCACCTCCTTCTAACACATTACCAGACACCAACCAGTGGCCATCAGCCATGGTCTGCATGGGGCCTGGCTATACTTTTGGTAAATATCTAATCTCCCTGTGCCTCAGTTTCCTCAAACTTCACCCACCAGAGGCTTTGAGAAGATGGGATGGGTCACCACTTGGGGTGCTGTCAACAATGAAATTCTCCCCATTGCTCTCCCTGTCATCACACACAACTTCCTCCTCTGGCTATAATGAATTTCCACAAACCAAAATGTTTCTTCAGTCCTCTGGGCTTCTTATATTCCTAGGGAAGAGGTTATACCCTAACTCCCACAATGCCCCTAGGCAATAACTATGCAATAAAATAAGACAATTGGTTGTTCTGGGCTTGAAATCTAAGGTTATTAGAACAAGAAACTGCTCCGCGAGGGCAAAATGGCCACCTCATTTGAATACCCAGCTGACCAGGTGTGCGATATCACCAGCTAGAGCATCTTCTGGATGTGCCAAAGGAATGTGATGGTCTGGTGAAGAGCAAGCTCTCCAGGATCCACTGAGCCCATTTTTTGGAGGGTTATTCTGCTCCAAATGGCAAGAACTGTCAACTATAATTGGCTAAAAAGAGAGCTAACTTTGAAAAATCTTCTGAGTTTGTGTGTGTGATGCGAGTGTGTCTGTGTGTGGTTATATGTATGAGTACATATGTATGCATGCCACAACATCTGTATGGAGGCCAGAAGATACTCAAAGGTCAGTCCATTCCTTCCACCTTGTTTAAGACAGGGTCTCAGGGATGCTTTGTCTGTGACAATAGTTGACCTACAAGCTTCAGGGAAGGCATCTCTCTCTACCTCCCACTGTCTTCATAGCAGTGAGATGGCAGATGCCACTGCCTTGTCTATTTACATAGGTTTTGTGGATCCAAACTCGGGTGCTCATCCTTGTTTTAACAAATGCGGCAACCCACTCAGCTATCTCCCCAAGCCTCGAGACTCCATTTTTCTGAATCTTTAGCCCATTTTCCAACGTTTTGTTTCTGTTATCTTATGATGTACAGAGAGTGTGTCTCCAGAAAAGAAAACCTTCCATGGAGTCCCAGTCAGTTTGGCTATGGAGAGTGCTCAGCATCAAAGATTTGATGGCCTAACAAGCTGACAGTCAAGATTCTTTTCAAAGTTTCTAATGTACTTCCCAACGTGAAAAATGGAAACTGCTCAGTGACCCTAGGACACTTGGAATGGCCTCTCTCTGTCATGTTTATTTTCCTAGTGAACATCAAATCGACATGCAAGGATCCTAGCAGAGAGGCTCTTACCTGGACCTCTGGAATAAGGGACATTTTGAAATGAGAGAAAGGTCAAGCTGAATATTAAAAGGATGTTGTTCTGATCAGCAAGTTCCATGGACAGGCTAGAAAAGCATTCAGACTATGGGAACAGTACACTCAAACATCACACAGGAGATGTCATGAGCCCAAACACTGGCAAATGTAGTAACCTGGCATGGTTGGCCAATTAAATCCAGGCTCTAACAGCATCCTTGGAATGCCAAAGAGTTTTTCTGTTTTTTCCTCTCACTTTCACTGTGTTTGTTAAATCCAAGTTTTATCCATTTTCTGTCTCACCCCATCCCCAGTCTTTCATCCATCTCATCTCCATATTACCATCGTCTCTCCTGGTGTTGACCTCAGCTGGGTCAAACACACACCTATTGTTTCCCAAGCCAGTAGTCTGTCCTTCTTTGTGCTATCGTGATATGCATTCAACCTGTGATTTCTGAGCTTCCAAGAGGGAGATTTTGATTTAGCAGATCTGTAATGTACCTCTTGATTCTTTTAGGTGGCTAGTTTGACATCCAAGTAGGGTATGGAAACCACTGGCATAAACTGAATGAGAATACACTCAAGGGTTAGATATTTTAGTTTTTAATGAGTTCAAGCAGTACCAAATTGGACCCAGATAGATTGGCATTCAAATTAAATAAAACAAAAGTTTGGAGAGACCTTTTGTCTAAGTAGAAGCAACTTCCAGAGATTGTAGACTGAGTGACAATCTTTTTAGACTCTGTGGAAGAGAATAGGGCCCTGACACACTACCACAATCAGGAGAGCACTGACCATTCATTCACATATCTCTTAAACCCTGCAACATGGCTCCAATCTTTGATCCATAGGCCTAGTCTTAGCATACCTGCTCTGGAGCCTTCTGCCTGCATAGAAGGCTCTTATGAATCTCATTCAACTGTTTCTAATAAACTAAGGGACGTTGTGGGGCAAAGGCAGCTACAGACCAGTCTAAGACAGTGAAGCTGAATATTACAGAATAGGAGAAAGAAGCCACATCTAAATAACAAAAAATACTCCTCTACTAGGCAAAAATATCTTTTCCAGCATAAAGATGAACACACCCAGTAAAAGAGGCCCCTGACCTACCTATGTTCCCATCCATGGCATGGAACTAAAAATGGTACCATCTTCCTGACTCCCTAGCATCCCAGCAAATACCAAAGAGTGTCCTGCATTGGGCCTCACCAACTATCAGATGAAAATGCATACCAAGAATACACAAATGAATCAATGCTTTCTCTGTTTCCTCTTTTTTTTTTTTTTTTTAGACAGGGTCTCACTATGCTATTCATTTCCTGACTGGCCTAGAACTCTCCACAATGGCCTCAATCTACCTCCCAAGTGCTGGGATTAAAGATGTGTGCCATCTGCTGGGCAGTGATAGCTCATACCTTTAATCTCAGCACTTGGGAGGCAGAGGCAGAAGGATCTCTGTGAGTTCTAGGACTGTCAGTGCTACACAGAGAAACCTTGTCTTGAAAAACAAAACAAAAACAGACAAAAAAGATGTGTACCATCATACCCAGCTCCTTTGTGCATGTGTGTGTGTATATGTATATATATATATATATATGTATATGTATATATATATGTGTATATATATATGTGTGTGTGTGTGTGTGTGTGTGTGTGTGTGTGTGTGTAGTTCTCTGAACCATAAGCTCAAAAAGTCAAAACCGTGACTTTCCCTTCTTTTGCCACCTACAAGACCTGTATCAGCTATGAGGAAAACGAAACCAAGTACTTGCCAAATATGATCTCTGCATGGAAGATGAATACTTCATATAGAGACAGGGGCCAGCACTGCCATGTTAAGCAAAGTCTTGATGACAATTTAGAGATGAGTGATGTCAAATGCAGAAAAATACAAATGCACCCAGGGTCCATGACCAGCGTCTTTCGAAGTTTAACAACAAAACAACTAACAGAAACAGTTTATAGTATTACCAAGAATGGAGTGTACGGCCCTATGTACACTTGAATGACTGAGACCAACAAGCTGTTCTTACAGAAAGTGGGCACTACTGGGGTTTTTGAAACACCACCAGTTTCCATTGTTCTTACCAGCTTAGTCTAACTGAAAGAATTCATCTGGGCAAAGTAGTGCACTCAGTGCTTGGAAGGTTAAGGGAGGTGAGTTCAAGACCCGCCTCAGCTATGGTAGTCTGTTGAAAACATAAAAATGATTAAGTAACACACACACACACACACACACACACACACACACACACACACTGAACAACCTAGGCTGGAAGACACTGCTCAAGTGTTTCTAGTAACAGGACATTGTGAAATGAGATCTGTACTATCCAAGGAGACTCTTCTCTATAATAATACAGGGGAGATTTGTAGGAAGGCCACAGTCCACACTGCCCTAAGGCCACTGAACAGTCCCAGACAGCAGGCAGCTTGCTTCTTCCCTCCTCGCAGAGGTGCCCTGATTGTGCCTCTCATTAGGTACTTGGTAGGCTGGACTTCCCCATGACTTTCTTCATTGCTGGAGTGGCCAGTAAGGAGGGCAGGGGTCCAGGTGCCCTGGTCTAGTTCAGAGGGAAGCCAGGGAATTGTTCTCTCATTATTCTATTAGCCAGCCTAAGGTCTGCAGGGGTCCCCACCCCCTACTAGGCCCCGATTGGCTCCTACTGGTTTGACAATCATTCCCTGACTAATTGCCACAGGAAGTGAACCTTGGAGTTCTTCACTCTGTGCTTGGATCACGGCACCAGTTTGTATTCACTCCCATTAAAGATCTTTTCATCCTGATCTACAACTTCAGCCTGCTGAGACCTTTAAAAAAAAATTCCTCATTTCACCAAATTAACTCCTCACCTTCCTCCTTGAATAAAGCAATTTCTATCTCTTCTATCTTCTCTCAATTTCTTGGATCACTCAAAGGCATTTTTAAATTGGCCTGTCCCAGTCTTTTACCGATCTAAACTAGAGTGCTATTGTTATTAACTGACCATTACCAAGAGCTCTGCTAAGTCAGGGATTTTCCCTAAGCATGTCCTGTTCCAATCTGAAAGCACCTGGATAGGTTACCTCATTGGAACAGTGCCTTGTTGTGCTGCACTTCATAAACTTTGTTTGCTTTGAGGCAGGGTCTCACTATGTAGGAAAGTCTGGACAGGAATTCCTAGCAATCCACCTGCCTCTGGCCTCCTGAGTTACCGGTATGACTAAAGGCATGCTCCAGAGTGCCTGGCCTATTTGCTTGTGCTTTGCTTTACTTTGTGTTAAATAGATGTGCACATGCAAAGTGTATAGAAAGCCAGAGGACACTCCAGATGTCATCCTTAAGAATGCCATCTTTTCACAGCCTCACATTGGCCCGGAGCCCGCTCATGATGCTTGAATGACTGATCAGTGAAGCCTAGGGGAGTCCCCAAGACTGGGATTACAAACCTATGCTATCACATCTGGAGTGTCCTAGGGACAGAATGCAGGTCCTCATCCTTGCAAGGCAAGCGCTTCTGAGACTGAACCACCCCTGTACCTAAACTGTATCTTAAAATGCATAAATGAGGGATGCTCACCCAATCCATGCCACAACCCCATCGCCGTGTGATTCTATGTTTATGTATGAAAAAGAATCTGAGTGCTTAGGACTCAGAGTTGCTTGCCTGTAGTTACATGGAACAAACGCCAGGAAGCATGCCTTGCAAGAGATGAAAGCCTACAAGACAGACACACAGTGACACTACTTTAAGCAGGGGTTCTGTCTCTCTCTCTCTCTCTCTCTCTCTCTTGTGCCCCACTAGCGTGGACCACAGCTCTCCAATCATCTCCCTCTCCTCTCGGCCTTCTGTTTCTCCTTCCTGCAAAAACAAATGTGGCTACAGAAATTTCCAAATTAAAACCTGGTAATGGTTTCTATATTCTTGTTTCCTAAACCTATAAATCAAAACTGTCTAAACAGGTCATAAATGTTCCTCAGCCATATAATGGGGGAAGTTCTGATTTATGGGGCCGGTAGAATAATTTTAAATAATTACATAAGGGTTTTTCAAAAAATGCAATTAACACCTTTAGAAGTTTTTTTTTTTTTGAAATGAAAATGAATCTCTAGAGATGACTGTTCCCATACATAAAGATAGCCAGTGAAAAAGTAAAAATACAGCTTCAAGATGCAATTTTTTTCTAAATGATCGGAAACAGGGCAGAGGAGTGGCTATTTACAATGTGAGTTCTCTAGCATTAGCCCCCTCCATCAGCATTCAGCTCTGTCACATCACCACACAAGAGCAACGAACCCATCACATGTCACTTCTGAAGCTCAGGAAGAAATCACCAAATAAACATCCTGCTTCTCTCCAGCCCCAGCTGATGCCCGGCTCGGCTCCCTCTGTACTGGTTTGACACATCCTACCACACTGTCCTTTGGAACACTCTAGATCCTCCTACCTGCTCTTGCAAATCTGCCCAATGTTCTTTCCTTCCTCTTGATCTTGTGATTCATCTCTTCCTTCCAAGTCCAGGGTCTACAAATGAAATCACTCCAAATAGCTTCCATTAACCCTAACTCCCCTGGGTGCTAAAAGCAGTATTATCAGCTCTGGATTTCCCTTTTTCAGAATTACTGAGCAGTATTAATTAGGACTGTTCAATGGATGAGTTCCCAAGCTCACAGAATACACATCTTTCTATCACTCCCTATTTTTCACTCTACTTCAACTCTTGCTTATGTTTTTAATCTCTGCGGCATATTAACCCCCAGAAGAAGTACAACAGAGGACCCCAGATGAAACCTTGGAGAAATTATCATTTCGTTGTGTTTTGCATTTTTTTCTCAATTGTATTGTATGAGAACAGTGCTTGCAAACCTGAGGCCCTGAGTTCAGACCCCTGGAACACATGGAAAAGCCAGAACCCTGGCTCTATAGCCTCAGTGCTGGGAGCGGCGAGAGGAAGGTGGAGACAGCGGGCAGACTGCTGGAGTTCACTGGCCAGCCAGCCTTGGTGAATCCATGAATGGGCAACTCTAGGTTCGGTGAGAGACCCTGTCTCAAAAAATAAGGTAAAGGCTGAGGCTGTAGCTCAGTGATAGACCCATCATGTCGGAGGTTCAATCTTTGATACTGATTAAAAATAAGTAAATAACACTATAAATAACAGCAAATAAATAAAAATAAGGTGAAAAGCAACGGAGGAAGACAACAGGCATCAACTTCTGGCCTACACACACACACACACACACACACACACAGCAATAAGAAAGCAGACCATGACTGTACTTTGGGGTCCTGCAGATCCTCATGGGAGTGTAGAAAAATATTCCTTCATTCTGTAATGCACCTGTAGTCGGGTATCTCTCCAGTTCTTTCTAAATCCCGCATGAGCTCTCAGTGGCTACTCGGGGAGATCCCAACTACTATCCTGACCACAAGAGTGAAGACAAAGACCCAGAACCACAGAAATGCTGCAAGCAAGCAGGTTGAGAAAGTGTCTTAAGCTCACCCCCTCATTTTCCACACGAGGAAACTGGTGCCCAGGAAGGAAAGTTAACAGGGGAAAGGTCACGTTTCTGAATAGTAGTTAGCAGAACTGAGACCAGAACCCCAAACTCCTGACACCTAAATTAAGCACTCTTTCCATGGCTTCAAACCACGCAACAAGAGCAGGGTCACAAGTAGCCACAAAGCTATGATGCTCAAACTCCCACAGGTAAGCACTCTGTCACGGTTGGGGGACATATAAGGAGATTTAAAAAATTTCTATACTTAATGGAATGAGTTATGTTTTTCATTTTAACTATAAACTATGATTGAAAAGCTACATCTGAGTATTATATACCAGCAGCATAGGACATCCAGATTTAAGTCATTGGTCATGGTTGTGCGTATTTCATTTGTGTCAAAGGCCATGTAACTCTATTTGGCCTTTATCTACACCTTAACTGACCAATATGGCAGACACTAGTCACATGTTACTACTAATATTTCCATTAATTAAGCTTAAAAGATCAGTTTCTCCATTATCTTAGCTCTATTTTAAGTGCTTAGCACCCAAGGTAACTAATAACAACCACCGTTGGACAGTACAGACCTAGAACTTCTTCACTGGGTCAGGGAGATAAGCTTGCTGCCTAGTTGAGCAACCTGAGTTTGATGCCCAGATTCCACTCAGCGGAGGAAGAAAACAAACAAACTCCTTCAAGTTATCCTCTGACCTCCACACACACATGCACAAGAAGAGCATGTTTGTCCATGTAGAAAATCTCATCAGATAACACTGACAGTGCAGAACACAGCAGTCTGTGGAATGGGTGTAATATGGAAACTACATAAAAGTGAATTGTAAGTCTGTGACACAGTATTGCCTCACCCTTTAAAATAACAGTGGTGAGAAAATATCTGAATAAACCTAACAGCACATGGAGACTTAAAAGGGAAATGAGAGGACCTTGAAGGAATACTGTCTCTAATCTGGATTAGATTAATTAATTAATCAAGGAAGTCAATTCCATCCCAGGAGACCCAGGAGTGGGCATAAGGTTCAGGCTCACCTATAACTTCATTCCTCTCTCCCATCCACAGGATGGAGAAGTGATCCAGGCCATTCAATAAATGCGGAGGCTTTTATTGAGATTACTGGGCAGGAGCTCCAGTCTTCACCAGAAGGATTGCCAAGCTATAAATAAGTCTATCTGAGATTCTGAGTGAGAGTGAGCCAACACAGAAAGAAAGCAAAAGAGAAGGAGAGTGCAAGGACCAGAGCGAGACTGAGGCCTGAGGATGTTCTGAGAGCCAGGAGCCAGCTGTGTGGAAGGGCAGGTTAGCCCGGGACCTTTCAGGTTCTATGAGTTACAACCACACCCACACTCCCATCATTTGCGGATCTGAGCTGGGCTCTCGCATCTGCCCAGAGAAAGGTTCTGACTGATTCAGGTGCCTCCTTTCACAAGGAGATCCGGAAGCAGCTAGAGCAACCATGGGAAGCAGGGCAAGAAGGTCACACTGCTGCACAGAGCGCATGCTGGCCATCACAGAGCTTCGTCCTTCTAGCGTTCCTCCAGAAGGAAGTCTCTCAAACCCTGCCATACTCGACCTGTCACCAGTTTTTATATTTCTTATCAGGGTACACCTACAATGCCATTTAAAAATTCAATAAAGTGCCTTCTATTCATGAAGACCCCAGAATACCTTCACGACAACTTTAGGCTCTGAAAGATATTTAAGACAACCCCCGCCCCAACACACACAAGGACTCATGGTGGAAATACAGTTGTGGTGTCTTGGTCCAATGGGTCACCCTCAAAGTGTTTCTAGGTCCCTTACTTTCATTCACTTGTGTACACACACACACACACACACACACACACACACACACACACACACACACATTCTACACTGGTTCTTTTTGAGTTTCTTTCTCCCTGTGTGCTGAATCTGACATTTCAGTTTCTTTTTTGTTCTAGATCCGCTATGCCAAATCATGACAATTATACTTTCATAGAGTCTGGCAATAAATGATTTAACAATCTGTTAGCAACTACTTTATTGTAATCCATACATTCTAGGGAATGCAGCTTTTCTTCATGGTGGCCCCTTCCAAAAGCCATCTAACTGTATAAGTTAAGTTACCGAAATTCCTGACTGAGAATAAACGCATTAAAATGCAGGATAGGTTATTCATGGATTAACCTTGTCTTAAATAATGCTAACAATACTTTCTACAGGCTTTAATTTCCTCCCTATAAAATGATGTTTAAAAACGAATCATTGCTGAAATGTACCGATTTGGGCATAAAATCCTCACTCCTGACTAGCGGTTTACTTATTTCTTCCACTCAGTGATCTTATTGAAATCTACTTATTCCAGTGCTGCCGTGTGCCCTGTCCAGCTCATCAGTGGCTGACAACTACTGTCTGTCTTCCATTTATTTAGTCTTTTTACTTCCCCACTAATACGTAGCCTTTGACGAGGAAAGTCCAACAGCTTTGGGTTTTCTCTAGCCAGCAATACTACTGCTTACCTAGAATCCCCACCAACCATCAAGTTCTTATCACAGTGTCAGTGGCTTTGCTGAGTGAGCGGCACATGCCAGGAGCTCTGAAGTCTATATTTTGTTTGCTCCTTCTATGATGGGTATCAAGCACCAACAGAGATGGGACATGTAAATAATTTGCCCAAAGATAGAGTGGTAAGCCAGTGTATTGGCATGAATCTGTTTCTTCACCCTGGGTTAAGACTTCTCTGATGGCATGGTGGGGCAAATGTGAAATTGGAGCTATGTGTACAGTTCAGAGTGAATCTGTTACAGCTGTACTGTTTATGACCTCAAACCCGAAGCCGGGGCTCCACATTAACAACTGTCCTAGGGACAAAAGTAACCCTGTGCCTCTGAGACTGTGCTCATTGTTGTCCTGGTTTATCCACCCTGGCCTATTAGTTAGTTTTATATTAAACAGATGTATGAGACTTCCCTAAAAGGGAAACATCTCCTTGTCCCTTAATACGACAGCGTAAGATACCACTGCCATTATTATGTAATAGATTCAATGGAAAGCAAGGGGAGGACACATTTGATAAATGTCGTGCTAATTTACTCTTACAGAATCTGGAACTGTCATCTTTTCAAAGCTCCAGTGTCTGTAGCTGGCCAGAAGATAAAGGTTGTCTTCTAAGGCTGAAGATGCCAATCTCTGGCCTCACCAGGCCCGTGACCAGCACGTGTGCTGAAACTCTCAGTTCCATCTTGCCACACATTCTCCAGCAGCACTCTATTCCGAATCAGGAGTGACATCTAATGTGACCCTGGGCTGCAAAATGTCTACCCCAGAGCAAAACAGAAAACCGCTTTATGTAAAATTAAAAGCTATTTTTCTTGGTTCATCACTTGCTTCCTAGTTCCAACTGTTAACACATTCTGCCAGAATTACAGGCTACCTCTCCGTCCAGCACTGGGGCATGGAATCTATCTATGCACAACCATGGGGAATAAACATTACAGAAAAATAATGACTTTCAAAGCAGCGGGCACCCTACCAAACACAAGCTACATGTGTGTTCACAGATGGAAATGAACGGCTGTTTACCCTCAAGGCCCTATAAGAAAAACGCAGTCACCTTTACAGTAAAATGCAGCTTCCTACTGAACATGCAAAACTGAGCCTGAGAGAGGGACAGCATGAAACTCCAACAAAGAATCTTAGAGTAGCCTGGATTTCTTTGGCGATGCTGGTCCATTCAAAAATGTACAGGGACTATGGAGATCATCTTAAAGCAGTACTTCATCACAAGGTGAGCACTTGAGATAGAGCTTCAGAATCCACATTAAAATAAAAAAGCCAGGTACGGTGGTATATACTTATAATCCCTGTGCAGCGTGACAGGGGGCCCTGGAGTTTGCTGGCTAGCCTGCTTATCCTTTTTGGTGAGTTCCAGGCCAATGGGAAACACTGTCTAAAAAAAATGGATGGGCAGCCAGGCAGTGGTGGTGAATGCCTTTTTTAATCCCAGCACTCCGGATACAGAGGCAGGTGGATCTCCGAGTTCAAAGCCATCCTGGTATTCAAAGCGAGTTCTAGGACAGCCAGGGTTACAGAGAGAAACCCTGCTCTTGGGGCCCAGGGAGGTGGGCTACTGCTCCTGAGGAATAATAAATGAGGTTAGCTTCCAGCCTCTACATGGCCTCTACATGCATACATTTGGCAGAGGCACGCATGAAGATCCTACACAGCTTACTCCAGCACCTATGAGATCCTGGGGAAAAGAAGGGGGAAGGCTGCTCAGTTCTCTGCTGAAAAGGTCACACACTGGAGCTGAGTGACACCATGTCACATGTAGAGCTGGAGGCACATTTAGTGATGTCGGAAGACCCGTGTGCATTAAGGGAAACAAAATGAACAATACAGATGTTGTCTGCCAGTGGGTTCCACAACACAGTAAAGTATATGTATTCAGGATCCAGCTATTCTGACCATTTCCTGGATGCAACAAATAAGGGCCCACATTCCCTGTCAGAGCATCACAGAATGACAGGAAGCCATCCTAAGTTTCCTGTTGAGAGATGCCAGCCCGTATTGACAAAAGCTTACCAGCCTCCTACTGAGATTCTGTGGTTTAGCACTTTGTCAAAACAGGATACTATTTAAATTAAAAAATTTACTGATTCAAGTTCAAAAAAACCCTGCTTTGCTGTTTTTATAACCAAATTCGTGGGTGGGGAAACTTTGACCTTTTTAAAAAATGTATTTTTTTTATTGGTACCTTTTATGGCTCTGAGAAGACACTATATTTAGAAGGCTAGTTTTGAGGAGGAGGACCCTGGAGCCAGATGACTATCACTTTCTATGAATTACTGTACATGTGAAATCATGGGCTCGTCACATTATGCAAAAGCAACTCATGTGAAACAAACAAAAACATCTGTTTGCATACGAAAATGTTGTGAAATCTCTGTGGGGAGGAAAAGGGGAAACACACACTAGGGCAGCCACAGCATAATGAGAGGGCCATGAGAATCTGTTCAGTACGCAGAAGTTTTCTTTTCTTTCTTTCTTTTTTCTTTTTCTTTTTTTTTTTTTTTCAGAAGAAAATAAGGTTAAGCCAGGACATAAGAGTCCTGGTCAAGAGAGCAAAGCAGGCAGGGCATGGTGGAGCACACCTGTAATCGCACCCGGCAGGAAGTGAAGACAGAACCTGCTGAGTTCCAAGCCAACCTGGGCTACAGAGTGGGGCTCTGGTGTGAAAACCTAGAGAACCAGGGATAGCCCAGTGGGAACAGCCAGGGTTCTGGAGAGCAATGGCTTCTGTGCATAAGCAGAAGAGCAAACTAAGCCCCCTCTGCCTGGAGGCGTGCCCATTTGCTGTCCCCTCAATCTAAAATATTCTGCACCAGAACACCCTCTTCCCCAAGGTCTCTCCCCAAGGGTCATCTCCTCAGAGGGGCCTGCCAGTTTCCCATGGGCCTGCCATCACTATTGTCTCTACTTGGATGTTTAGTTTACCAGGATGATGTTCCATGAGAATTGATCTTGGGAGCTGGCAAAAAGACTCAGTGAATAAAGATACTTTCTGCAAAGCCAGACGACGTGAGTTCTAGCCCTAGGCCCCATACGGCGGAAAGAGAACCAAGTCACGTGAGTTATCCTCAGATATCCACAAGAAGGTGGTTTGGCCCCAACAGACAAAATAAATAATGAATAAAAGTTAAGAATAAGGTTTTTAAGAGAATATAATCCTGGGCAGGGGAGATAACGCAGATAGAAAGTGCATGCCTTGCAAACTTGACACTGAGTTAGAGCCCCTGGGAGGCATTTTTAAAAAGTCAGGTATATGTTCTTACTATCCCAGTGCTGGGGCTCACTGGCCAAATCTCTAAGTCTTACATCCCAAAGAGAGACCCTGTCTCAAAAGAGCAAAGTAAACAGACCCCAAGAAATGACATCCGAGGTTGTCCTCTGGCTGCCTACAAGAATATAATGTCCCCAAGTCCAAGAACCCTATCTTATCTGCAGCTTACCCTAGGCTCCTGGTAGAATGGTTAGACCAACAGCTACCGAATAATTCCTTAGATACTAAGTAGGGAATCTCATTACTCTTCCATTGAAGAAACTTTGGGGACCCAAGTGTCCTTCATCTTCTATTTGTCTACATAAGGACTGACACTGGCAAGACACTGAACGAATCATTGCCAAAGAGATGGCAGGATATACTCCTCCATTTTGCAGGAGTCACTTGGGGGCTATCTTGGAAGATCTCAGAGTTTTGAGAGAGAGTAGATAACTTCTGATGAAAACACCACAGGACCATGAAGAATTTAAGAAAGAAATCCAAGCCACCGAATATCTTGGCACAGTACAGCTCTTCATTGGTCAATCCTTCTTGTTGGTAACAGGCACATCTTTCAGTGAGGAGCACAATGCTTGGCCAATAGCCTTGAACCAGCAGTGCTCACTCAGGGCTCCGGTCACATGTTTGTCATTAATGTTGTTTTCTGCCTAGCACAGCTGAGGGAAGTGAGGCATTGCAAGCTACGACACTCGCTCATGCGGTGACTCTAAATAAGGCTGGTGAGGAGGAGGCTGGGAATGGTGAACCAGCCTTCAAGACAGGGCTACTCCATGTGGGCAGGAAGTGTGAGAGCAACATGGGCACATGAGTGGTTAGGCTTGCTTGTAAACTGCGATAGTGTGCACACAGGCCTTCCAAAGGCCAATGTGTTAAAGGCTTGGTCCTAAGCCTGGCACTGCTGGGAGTTGATGGATCCTTATGAGGTGGGGCCTAAGTTCTAGGTCATTGGCCCCAGAAGGGGACTGTGGGGTACTCATCTCTTTCTCCTCTTACTTATCAGTCATGGGGTGGACAGCTTGCTTTGTCACAGACTTCCATGATGCACCCACAGGCCCCAAAGTAATGGGACTCCACAAATACTGGATGAAACAGTCACAACTCTGAAACCCCCTCCCCATTTTTTGTTTGATTTTGTTTTCAGATAGGGACTCACCATGTGGCCCTGGCTGGCCTGGAACTCACTGTGTAGATCAAGCTGACTTCAAACTCACAGAGATCTGCCTGCCTCTGCCTCCTGGGTGACGGTGTAGAGTGTGTGCTGTATTGCACCACACCCCTCTCGTTATGTTAAACAGCTTTGGTATTCATCGTGCAAAGGACAGCTAACAGTCACAGAAAGCCAGAGCCACTACAGGGAAGGCAAGACGCTGTCCCAAGAAACCAGGCAAGCATCACAGTGGAGAGGTTCACGCCATCACAGAATGAGCCATCTCAGAAGTGGGGAGACCCTGTTACCCTAGTCATACCTTAGTCTTAACTATCCTATAATCTCAAGACAGACCCAAAGCCAGAACCATTCAGAGAAGTTAACCCCAAGTCTCAGATCCTCAGGACTGTGCAAAATACTACCTGTTGGCATTGTTATTCTAAGAATTAAGGTCTGTGATAACTAAGAGAGTATCAGAACCTCATGATGGGGTATAGGTGGATCACCTAGTTAATGTAAACTCCCTGGCTTTAGGACTACCGACCTGCCAATCCACACTTTGCCTGGGGGTCACCACTGCACACAGATACAAACGCTGAGCTCCAGCTCTCCTAAGGGCATCTAGGTAGTACACAAATGTACACCGGAGAGCACAGCCACAGAGGATGAAGAATAAAGGCTAGCCTGATATATAACAAATACATAAATAATTCCTGAAGCCGAAAGATTGTGGGTGTGTTTGCAGAAGAAACTCACGGAAGAGCTAAGGGGGACAGGACCATCTGCAGCCCACAACAAGGAGGGGACAAAGCCATGTCACGTTCTTCAGGGCCAGGCCGTGGGGACTATGCAAGCTGCTCTGGCTTTATTTTCCTGTTGTGTTTCCGGGGAAGTTGTAAGCTGCAACTTAATTGAAAATTTCCAGGTTTCTTAACCTTTACAATGAATGCTCACAAATGTTAACCACTGTGTGTACAAGCAAAATGGTCTAGCCTGTGGGCCCATTCATTTGCAATCACTAAGAGAGCATCAATTACTCAGCCTTGAATCTCGCAGCAGCTTTATTCTCATTATAAAATAAATACCAAAATCCACATTTCCCCCAAGCAATTCTATCTCTTAATCGTCTTTTACGTTCTTCTGGAAAGTTCCGTGTTTTGTTTCATTTTTAAAACATTATTGTTTTGTGTGTATCAAAGCTGTCGCGATGGCTGTTATGGAACACGCGCCCTGTTTTCATAAATGAAGTAAATAAGGTGGTAATGCAGAAGTGAAAGACTGGAAGGCCTGCAGGTGTGAAGAGAACTCCCTGAGGGGGAAAATGTCACAGGGCAGTGAAGAGTGACATTTCACTCGGTTCCCAAGAAAAGCCAGTCAACTCTGACTAGATGGCCTCATGAAAAGAAGTCCATAGTCCAAGTTGTCCTTCCAGAAACAGCAAGGTCCCAGAAAAAAGTAGCAAGCAAGAGAAAAATCACATCCGCCCCTAGTCCTCAGCTGTATGGAAGGAAAGAAAATCAGTATATGACTTGCTCCTCAGAGAGGGGGTTCAGGAGGGGTGTGAAGGAACAGCCACCTCAAATGTGACCTGTACCCTCACAGGAAGGATAGCCCTGCAAGGCAGATGAACTGCCCATGTAGCTAGTTTTTCTTTGGTTGTATGATATCCAATTTATCACGTGGCATATGTGGATGATCTGCACATGATAACACAGTAATGCCCATGCTAAATGAAACTGACTCAGAGACGCATGTCAGGGTGGACCACTGGCCCAAGTCCTGATACTGAAGTTTCACAGTTGTATAATATTCCACTTCTTTTTGTACAGCTTGATGAAATATCTCACCCACAATTAACATCATAATGATTCCCAGAGTATCAGGTGCATAAGAAGGTGACATTTTGAGGGTTACATGCTTGTGTTTGTGAGTGTGCATGCGTCCATATTTGTGTATATGAGTGTGTGTGTTTGTGATTAGTCTGGATTAACCCTGCAATGTAATGTGATGGGTAGGCTTAATCTACCTTAAAGAATCTCAAAAAAAAAAAAAAAAAATGAGCTCACTTAGACAGGGTCCCATGGCTTAGTAAGTAACAACTCCTGAATTTAGGTAGATCTGAAATTTGAGTAAATGTCATCACCTCATCAGAACCCCAAATCGAAGAGAAAAACTCCCCCAAGTTTTTTCCTGGTCAGTCAACATATTCAACCAACGAACTTAGTGCCATGGCTATATGGATATTATTACTAAAAGAAATGTAAACTAACCATAAGTTATGAACTGCAAATCTTTTTTTTAAATGGAAATAAAATTATCAATTTGATTACCAATAGTCAAAGATCAGTAACCCTTCCTTCGAGGGGAACAGATATAAGATACATAGCTATGAATACTTAGAAGGAAAAGCAAAAGAACTCAGGCAGGTGGTGGGGGTGGGCACAGGGGACAGGACAGGGACCAGTCTCTCTGTGGACCTGCAGTGTACTATGGGTGGACAGCGAGGCCTGCGGTCCTCTTCCGAGTTCGGGGAGGCTGCCCTCTGATGGGAGGCAAGGATTTAAAGAGTTTTTTCTTCGTCAGAGAGACACTTTTCAAATTTTCTTTTGAACTTCTTATTTCCATCTTAAATCTGCACAAATAAAAATAAATGTCAGTTTTTCAAAGGGTCCTTGTGGTTCACTGTGGAGGAAGGGGTTTGGCTTAGTTTCCACAGCTTTCAAGTTTTTCTTATTTAGAGGGAAAATCTGAGCCCGTGGGGAGAAAATGGAGGTAGTAGATGTTCTCAGGGCTTCCAGAAATACTGTCTGTGATGAGAACAATGCCGTGAACGAGGAGTAAGGGAAACGCACGTGGGAAGGAGCGAGACAGGGGCAGTTCAGAGATGCGTGGAGAAGCGAAGCCACATCAGAAGAGAACACTTCAGGCTGGAAGTGTCTCAGCATTTGTCTAGCACATGTGAGGCCCTAGGTTCAATTCCCCCGAAGGAGACTTCTCCATCACATCGTTCGGCAGGAGGACTTAATTATCACATTGTTTCAAAAGGGGAAAAAAAAAAATTCAAGAATAGCACTGTCCCATAGAGCTTTCTACAATCATGGAAGTGTTCTCTATCTGTATTGTCCCAAAACAGTAGCTGTCAGCCACATGTGGTTATTAAAATGTAAAGGAAAACGTGGCTGGAAAAATGGTTCTTTGTGGTACAGAATACTTGCAAAGGACTGTGGTTTGGTTCCCAGCATCCACACAGAGGCTCACAACCATGCATAAACTCTAGTGCTGGAGGATCTAACACCCTCATCTGGTCTCCATGGATACCAGGCATGCACATGGTACACATACATACATGAGGCAAAACACATACATATAAAATAAAAATAAATCTTTTAAACTATTTTAAAAATAAGGTAGAATAAAAATTTACATTTTAGTTCAGCCTTTGTGTTAGCTACATTTTAAGCACTCTGCTTGCATGTTTTTCCACAACTCTCTATGCTAACATCCATTAGAGCATTTATGACATTGTATTGTAATTGTTTCTGCTCAGTTCAACCCTTACATGAGGATGTCAAAATACCGAGATCTGGACTGAGTGGTTGCAGTATGTAGTAACTACTTGGTAAGTGCCCCCTGATGACGTAAGATGCAAGACCCCAAACTGTGCATGTGTGGGAGTGAGGGCAGGGTCCTAACAGGAAGGGTTGGTGTGAGCAGGCAAAAGGAGGGATGGGTGAGTGAGGGAACCACTAATCCACTGCTCTATTCTCATGATTACTCCCAGGGGCTTTGTTCTCTGAGAGAATCCTTATACTTATACCTTCTATAACAAGTGTGTGTGTGTGTGTGTGTGTGTGTGTGTGGTGTTGGGATAGAACCCAGGGTCTCAAGCAGGCTAAGCAACTGCTGTAGCACTAAGCTGAGCTACATTCTCAGCCTTCAGAGGTTAAATTTGTACCAAATTTTAATAATAAATAGAATCCTAAATCTTGACGATCAATCACTATATTAATCAGAATCAAATGAGACCAGGGTCAATAATCTCACGGAAAAAAAAAAATGCTGTGTTCTTGATCCCCAAAACATAATCCATCTACCATGGCTTCCTGACTCTGTCACATCTTTTCCCAAGTTAGGTTTAAAAAATGGTTTAATTTTTTTTAAATGTGTTTTTCTTTATAAATCTAGTAAGTTTCTGGTTTACCTATATCCCTTTTCTCAAAGATGTACCCAAGACTGAACTCTTGTGTTGAGACCACTCAATTTTGCTAAAAAACATAAACAAAAACAAAACAAACAAACAAATAAAAAAACCAAGAACCAAAACCAAAACAGCTATGGCAGTGAACAACTGAGTTCAGAGGAAATATTCCAACAAACTTACTTGTGGGCAGGGAAATCTCAGTCTCCAATAGTTTTACTTCCCAGGAACTGTTACTCTTCTCTCGATTTCCCTCACCTTTAAAAAAGTAACAACTTGACTGGCTTGTCAGGCTATCAAAGGGAAGAAGGCCCAGGATTGGCCCATGGGCTTGCTTACCAATGCCCGTTTTAAAGATCTGTTCTCTTAAAGGTTTCTTATAAAGTTTCAGGTCACACGGCTGTTGGGAGATGAGGATATTAGCAGAGGCTAGCCCATAAGCAAGGAAGGTGAGGAATATGAGAGCTTTAGAGTCTAGTAGATCCAGGACCCATCAGGAACCCATACCAGGGTGGACAAGGTGGGAGGGCACTGGGAAGCCTCTGCAGGTATTAGGGTCCTTTAATTAAAACAGCTTGGTCCAGACTCCTATCAGCCAAAATCCTAATCGACGTAAGAGTTTCAGCAAGGCCTTAATCATACCTTTCCTCTGCAGATGCACTGTACTCTTTCCAATTAAGTATTAATATATTGAGTTGGAAATGACACTGTGCGAAAATGGTGGAATACACTCTGCAAGCCAGGATTCTAAATAGTGCTGTGCAGACAGTGAACAATATATTTTTTTTTGAGGGGGGCAGGGGTAGGAGTGGTGGTTCGAGACAGGGTTCCTCTGTGTAACAGAGCCTTGCCTGTCCTGGAACTCACTCTGTAGACCAGGTTGACCTGGAACTCACAGAGATCTGCCTGCCTCTGCCTCTGGAGTTCTGGAATTAAGGGCATGTGCCACCATGCCCAGCTTGAACTATTTATTTTCAAGTTCACCTGTGCATTTTTTCAAAATTACAGCTCTCTAAATTGTCTCTGAGATGTTTGACCTGCTATCAATAAGCCTATATATATATATATATATATATATATATATATATATATATATATAATCACATAATCTCTCTCTTTTGTAGAATTCCTATTGGAAAATTATGTGGCTAGAAAAATGCAAGGAAAAGATTAGCTGCTTGCTGTTAGACAGTGGGTATTTAGGCATCACACAGCCTGTGATACCTTAAAGAACCATTGTCCTAAACAATGCATGGATCTCATAGGATACAGCACTGTACAATGATATTACTTGCATCTGCTCATTTCAAAAACTGCAAAACCAAAGTGGAAGACTAAAGAAGCTTGCATTAGAAACAAACATATGGGACAGGGTTGACCTACACTAACATGGCAGACACAGAAGTCTGGGCCCCAGTATGTCTTTCTGACTCCACGGTGCTGTTTTGTGCTTTTTCCTTGCTGCATTTTGCACAATGAGCAGAGCAAGTGTTTGTTTATGGGACACCAGCAGAAGAACAGTCCTGGACAAACTCAGAGTCTGCCCTGCAAGCAGCACTCAAGTTCTCCCTTGACATACGCCTTACACTAGCAGCCAGGTGTGACACTGATATGTGGGCCAGTCTCAACACTTACCTGAAAGGTATCAAAAAACTCAGGCAGAAAATCAGCTAAGTGATTGTTATCAAGACACAGTAGTTCTCGACTTGGTAAGGTTAGGAATAATTAAAAAAAAAAAAAGCATACACATCATAAAACTATGGTATATAGAGACTTGACTCCAAAGCAGAAATGCATGAGGGTATAGAAAGGAAGAGTTGCATTATATTATGTATATCCCAACGTGACTGCTCTAACATGACTCCAAGTACTCTCCTTATGCGTCACTTCCAGAGCTTCTTAGATGAACGCCAAGGTTAATGTAGGGGGCAGAGAGGTGCTACCCAAACTCTTATATGGTACACCGAGCTTCCTGCTATGTACTGAAAAACTTCTCAAGATTTTCTCCCAGGAGACACAGCTCAGTGTCCTGTGACTTTAAGAGGTACTGGGTGCTGGCTCTTGGGGGGTGGTAACTATCTAATCTGTTGTCCTCCCAGAACTGAGCACCACTGACTAGTCATCTGCAGACATGAAACTGAGACCTGGAGGGAAGATACTTTGTTGAAATCAGACATGCTTGGTTTCAAAATGCAAACAATGGAGGGAAATTCCACAGGCGCATGACCAGGCACTTCAAGATGCCACTTACGGTGAAGCAATGGCATGTCACCAACTCAAGGGGGAGCCATTCCCACCTCTGCCATCCTGGGTTTATACAGGAAGGCATTTTCTGGCAGAGGGCAGTGGATTCTTTCATTGTCATAAAGTCAGGTACATTATGAAGCTATTATGACAGATGAGAGTCCTGACAGAGTGATTTCGTCTGGATTTTTAGTATGTGGTATGGGCTATTAGTCGCCCCGTCATCCAAGGTCATTTCCTTACAACTCAAAGGATGAGAGAATTGCTACAACCACAACTATACCAACTGTGGTGTGTATACAGTTTAGAAGACAGAAAGCAGAGAATGTGGGGGCCGACAGCACCCCTGAGCAGGTGGGGGCAAGATGCTTTCTCCTCCATGCATCATGGTCCCCACTCTATAGTAGTTATAGGCTGTAATGATTAATTATGGCCAACTTAACAGTGTCTAGAATCACTGGGGAGACAAACCTCTGGGTCTATCTAAGATTTTCTAGACGGTGTTAAATGAGGTGGTTAAACACATCCTAATAGGGTAGGTATGGTAAGTGGGTACCATTTGTGGGCTGGCATACTGGGCATGAATAAAAAGCAGCAGCATGCTGAACACCAGTGGTCATCTCTCTGCTTCCTGTCTATACATGTGGCCAGTGGCCACAAGCTTTCTCTGCTTTCCTGCTTTTCCTGCCATGACAGACTCTAGTCCCTGGAGTTGGGAGCCCAAATAAGCCCTTCGTCCCTTGAATTGCTTCTTGCTAGGTATTTGGTTACAGCATTGAGAAAACTTACTAATGCATGGAACTGGGTGATGCCGGCTGGACTTCTGTCTTTAGTAGCTCTGCTTTAGGTTGTCTAAAGGAATGGTCAGTGAATAATAGCCCAAATATGGTCAACTACCTGTATTTGTATGGCCTTAGAGCTAATAGTTGCTTTCATATTGTTAAAACAGTTGGGGGGGGGGGGAGACACACATACAAAAGTGGAGTATTCCACGACATGAAAATTTGAAATTCAAACTTCAGTGCCCACAAGTGTGCTGGAACACAGCCATGTTCATTCATTTCTGCATTGTCTGTGCCTGTTTTAACATGACAACAGCACAGTGAGTAGTTGCCATAGAGACAGTATGGCCCACAAAGCCAAAAATATTCACTATCTGGTCCTTTATAAAGAGAAAGATGGCTGACCCCGGTCTAAAGAAAGAAAGGAGTTACTCTCAAACCAAATTCTATTTTTGCAGAGATCATAAGACATTCCAAGCAATATGGCAGGTGTAAGAGTTTATCTACACAAACTTGAAACTGAGACGAGAGGTAAGGTCAGCTTCACCACCTAGCCCCGCTGACTGCACCTTGAAATGCCATCAATCAGTGTGTGCCTTACAGAACTGGGAAAGGGCTCAGTAGAAATTTTAGCCCACAAACCCCTGACACAATCCAGGGGTGTAATAGGACCCCGGTGATGTCATATGATAAAGGAGATTTCTCTGGAGGCTTCTACATGGCATTGAGCTGGAGAATTTCCAAGAAATTGAATTTCTAAAGTGCCATCCTTGACGCTTCAAAATAATTCCACCCGAGCACCAATCCTCCTTGAAGAAAACATTGTCTTTTCAGTGACCCCTGCCACTGAGTGTCGTCCTCAAAGACATAAATTGGAAGCTATTTTCTTTCCAGCGAGACAGACTAAATCCAGGATGTAGATTTTCCAATTAGGTTCTCTTTAAACATCTGTTGGTAGGCTGCATTTAACATTAGTTATTTGAGCAAAGCACAATTTGATTAGACTGTCTGAAACTAAGCCAAAGTCTGCAAAATAATAGCTCAATTAAATTCTGTTTTGCTTGCATTTGTCTTAGATTTTCCTGAGTGTGATACTATTCCAAATAGTCAAGTAAACCAATTCCTTTCAAAATGAGAGATTTAGGTGTATTTTCCATCCTCCCTCCACGTATATTTAATAATCTTTCCCATCTTCGCTATGCTTCATTGAACCTAATCTTGACACCAAATGCATTTCCATATTTTGCCTTTAGTCTCCTTTAATTTTCTATGCTTGTGAATTAAAGTTCTCTGCCATTATTATACCTAAATAGATTAGCAAATTTATAAAAGCAGGCAGAGGGCATTAGGGCAGCCTACCTTCAGTGAGGAAGCTCCCTTAGTTTTCACTCCCTACCCAACATGTATTTGAAGGCATTTGAAGTCTGATTCGGGGAGGACTGCCTTTAGAGTCTTTTAATGATGTTTACAATCTTGAAATGTTGCTGGAGGATTAAGAACCTGAGACTAGTATGCAGCCTCATTATCAGAAGCAGTTTGTCAATTTACCTTTCTTTTAGCTTATATATTTCAAGCATTCATTTGCTCATTCACTAACTCACCACTCATCCATTCACTCACTCATTCACTGACTCATCACTTTCTCATTTAGTAACTCATTCATGAAAGAAACTCTTACAGGCTGTGGAGATGGCTCAGTGGGTCAATGGCTTGCTATACAACCATGAGGACCTGAGCTTCATCTCCTGAATCAATATTAAAAAAAAAAAAAGCCATGTGTGATGGCTTACACCAGGGAGGCAGAGCCAGGCAGATCTCTATGGTTCACTGGTGAGCCAGCTTGGACTACTTGCTGAGTTCTAGGCCAGTGAAAGACAAGTATCTTCACCCAAAGAAAGACTCCCAAGGTTGATCTCTGGCTTCCACATGCTCATGCTCACACACACACACAGGAAGCTTGCACAGATTGTCTAACTTGTTATAGGCATGGTCAGGAGTGACTAGGAGACTATCTAGCATTAGTTCATAAGAGAAGGGACACCAGGATGGACCTTTCAGAACAGTATGATGCTCATTCATGGATAATATAACATACTGGATGAACTAGTCCATCACAATAGGGAGGGTAACAGGAATCACTTGTCATTCAGTATTGATGAAATACCTAGAAGACTCAACTCACAAAGAATAAAGGTTGATTATGCCTCTAGGTTCCCAAGGTTGGTGGGGTTGCTTTAAGGGCTGTGGTGAGGTGCCTCAACATGGTGGAAACCTGTGGCCAGGGAAAGTCACTCACCAAGAGATGCCAGGAGAAAGTAGGGGTGTCCCAATACTGCCTTCAAGAGTATGTCCCTAACTACCTACTTACTCTTAAATGTCACAATATCTCCAAGAGCGTCATCAGTCTTTAAAACAGAAGCTTTTGGTAGATGGGCAGTTACAACTCAAACTAAAACATACCAGGAACAAAGATGGCCGCTCACCTACACTGATGATCTGTTTCCTTTCTGCCCAAGCGATCTACAAACACTAGCTCAGCAGATATTAACACGACCTGGGCATAGGAGCTATGGTCATTTTGATTCTCAGATGAGAGGTGAGATGTTCATCAGATATACTGACCTGTCTGTGGATGGCAAAGACTGTCCCCAGTCAACCACTCAAACATCTGGGTGGTGGTCAATAACACGCAAACTGAAATGTGAAACTTGGAGTCTTGCAAGGAGCTGTTTTCTCTTTAAAACACAATTATGAGAAGAGTGCTCTCTTCTGAGAACTTACTGTTTCTCAAGCCTAGTGCCAGCTACTTTTAGGCATTCATCACTTAGCCTTCGACATTACCTTTAGGTAGGCAGGGTAACCAGCCATATTCTCTATATGGGAAAAATGGAAATAAAGAGAGGATAAGTAACTTTCCTGGGGCCACACAGCAATAACATGCTACCAGGACTTGACTTGTCAGCCTGACACCGGGAAACACACTATTAATAGTAGCATGATTCAGCCGCCTCCCTTCCATATTTATTTGGACATGTGAATTTCCAAAACGCCATCCTGTGCAGTTAATGCAGTTAAAGGACAAAGCATACCTTAGATCTGACAATAAAAAGATACAGTGCTGGAGACAAATGGAATTTACCCAGTATCCTGGAAAGATATTGGGGAAATATACAAAGTATATATTTAATTTGAGGCAGGATTTCCAAAACTATCAAGGAATAGTTTAAGCTTCTCAGAAAAAAAAAATTCAAGTACTTTTCCACTTTGGTATGTGTTCAGTTGCCAGTCAATCCTGGTAAACAGAGCACTGCTTCTAACATTGGTCCCCTGGGCAGACATGGGTAGTCAATTACCGAGTCTAATCTGGACCCACAATCCCTTAAACAGCACTGGTACGTACACACACACACACACACACACACTGAAACCGATGGGTAGAAGAGAATTTCTCTGCTCTGTATAATTCTATGTGTCTTACTATTATTTTGTTTCTAGACTAACAATCCATTTGTGTTATTGAATAAGAAACACACCAGCCATAATTTTACTGCTGTCTTACTGAGAATGGTTGCCTTAGGTCCGAGAAGTGGCTATTCATGAGCATACAGGGAATGTGCAGCCTGTGTGTCCTACATCCAGAAGAAACCCACTACACAGCATCCACAGATTAAGTAATGAAGAGGAAACTTGAGACACGGGGCAGTGCACACAGAAAGGGGAGAAACGGAGTCATGCTCAAGTCATGGGGCACACCGTCTCTTTCTGAAAAAAGGAGACAAAGATATTCTTTTGAAATGGTAAACATAATTTAATCACCAAGCTTATTTATTCTAAACAGCAGGTAGCAGGGCGGGTGATCGCTGCAGTTCTAGATTCCTTGGACTTTCAAAAGTTATCATGAGGACTGTGCTTATTTTACCTCTTTGTAAAAACAAGTATGAGCCTGGTGGTGGTGCACGCCTTTAATCCCAGCACTGGGGAAGCAGAGGCAGGTGGATCTCTAAGTTCAAGTCCAGCCTGGTCTATAGAGTGAGATCCAGGACAGCCAGGAATATACAGAGAAACCCTCTCTCTCTCTCTCTCTCTATATATATATATATATAATTTTAAATTTCTGTGTCTCTCCCATTCTTCCCAGTAAGGCAATAGCCATCTTATCAAGGCTCCTGCTTTAGTGCAGAGCTATGGGAAGGCAGAATTTGGACTTGGTCTGACTGATAAGGGGCACCACCGAAGTTCTGAAGGGCAGCGGAAACGGTGTCTACAGAAAGGTTTAGAGCGATGTGTGGAATATGAAATACCTACAAAGGGGAGAAGGTGCCTCGGGTTTGGGGCTATGGTGCAAGAAGGATGCGAAGCCCTTCCTAAACCCATGCATGTGGATCTGAACAACTGGCCCCAGAACGGAGTGACGGCGGGGAACACAGAGGCAGGAATGAATGACATCAGCGGAAGGAAAGGTGGCGGTTGTGATGGCAAACGCCAAGAGGATGAGAAGGTGGTGAGTGGAGGACGACACCAGCTCGGCTGACTAACACAGCCAGAGACAGAGCCATCTGCCTGGACACCAGCTGCTATGAGCACCCTGGAGCCGCCAAGAGCAGCGTCCATGGGCTCGGGGTCATTCACACATGTCTGAGGAGAGAGAGGCACACACTGTAAGGGACACAGGAATCCAGCATAGGAGAATGGATTCTAGAAGAGAACTGGAAAGAAAGAAAGACAGCACGAAGTCCAGAAACTCCAGTTTGAAGTTTAAAAGAAGCCAACCCCGTCCCCAAACACAAGTTAGCCAAAGTAACCTAGAGTGCTAAGAAGGAAGGCAAGGTCAGAACTTAGCGGCAGTCCAACTTAGGAGAAAAGCCAGATTCGGAAGGTAGGGAGAGAAGAGGGGGGATTCAAACAAACAACAAACAAACAACACAAAAGCTGATGTGTCCACAGAATATTCCGGAATATTATGGTTCAAAATGTTCAGCAGCCGTAGGAAGTAGAAGAGAGTGGCTGGGAAGGTACAAAGCCACCCAAAGGCTTTGGACGACCCATTTAAAATCCACATTTCCCAGGAATCCCAATAAATGTTGGGCTCTGTCCGCCTGAATATTTACCAGAGTAATTGACTAGGCTGTAACGAAAAAGGACAAGGGCTGGCGCCCTTTGCCCAGTGGAGTCCTGGCGGCTTTAAAACTCTACTACTTAAGTAGTTAAAAATCTGTTCTTTTGATGAGGGGGGGGGGCAAGCTATGAATAGAAGGCAGCAACCCAGGCCCTTCAAAAACAATGAGTGGTTGGTCTCCGTAATTTACTGGGCAATAATTTCAAACTCAAACAATCCCAATAGCAAGGAGACTGAAGTCTAGCAAAAGTTCAAAATGGGATATGTTCTCTTTAAAATCTTGAGAGCAACTAAATATGACAACCATCTGATGTATGAAAATTATTCACAACCAAAAACAGACAGTCTGGAAATAGCCGGGATGACTTCATTTAGACAGAATTACCCAAATCTGTTTCTAATATACACAGTACACATAATAAATTTTTACAATATGACAAGCAAAACAAACTTAATAAAAGTTCCCGATCTTTTGTTACACAAGCATGCTATATCCATGGTATGTTTATAATAGTTTGCTCATGATATCACAACTCGGTAACAAAGGCGTAGGCAATACAAAAACAGTTACTAGGCATGACATCAGCTCACAACTACCGTAATTACATCGAAACACAAATTTCCCAAACTGTACATTTTCCAAACTGCTTCTCAATTTCAACGGCTGCGTTTAGACAATTACTTACAGAGTGGTCTGCAGGCTTTGAGTAATACCCGGCTTTCTTCTCTTTCCCAAGCGTCATTTCCCTTTAGAAAGTGCATATTTCAATTACAGCCACTATTTTTCAGACATGCCCATAAACACATGTCCAAATTAGGAGACCATGTGGTCTGGTGGTTAGTGAGGAGCACTGGGCATCAGCAACGCCCATTCTGTTCCCTTCACTGTGCCTGCATGCTATGCCTAGGAGAATCTCAAGGCTGCTTCAAAACGATGCAGATTATATTGCCAGATGATGTGGGCGGGAGTCCCGGATGGGTCATATAACAGGATCATGGCCTCTGGCAAGACCACTGTTCTTCGATACTTTCCTCATTGTGAGATGGGAAGAGGGGGCACTGGGGAGATGGATTAGCCAAGGGTCTGTTATACTGGCATGAGGACCTGAGTTCAGGTCCTAAGGACCTATGTAAAACTTGGGCAGTATGGAGCTCCTGGACCTCCTTAACCAGGAAGGCAATAGACAAGGGGATCCCTGAGGCTTGCTGGCCAGTCAGTCCAGCCTAATCAGTAAGCTCCAGGTTCACCTAGAGACTCTGTCTCAGCAAATAAAGTGTGTGTGGGGTGGGGGGGGGTGAGAGAGAGAGATGGCTCACTGATTCAGAACACTTACTGCTCTTCTAGGGCTCTTCAGTTCCCAGCAGACATATCAAGGTACCAGGGAATCTGATGCTGTCTCTCAGCATCCTCACACATGTGACATACACTCACACAGACACACACGTACATGTAAATAAAAATAAATAAATGAAATAAGGTGGAAAGTGACAGAGGAAGCTATCCCAACACAGATCTCTGGTCTCCATGTGCACATATACATGTACAAGTGTATACAATCGAGATGGTGATAAAACTCCCAGAGGACTGATGTAGAGTAGCTGCCTGCTAGAAAGTCCTACATAACTCTTCGGTGTTTATTATCATTATGGTTATCTTTCTGGACAAGTGTCTGTCTGAAAACCTAGCTTAACTGAACTTGACCCACAGCATAACTCTTCTGAGGTCAGGGCAAGGCGGTGTCTTGATCACAGGATCTCGACAGAGTGACTTTCAAGTCAATAGAGTTTGAAAAGCATGAATGCATGCATGAAGGAAGGATTACATCCACTACTTTCAGAAGTGAAAAATATGATCTGGGCTTCATGCTCTCTAATTGCTTTCATGTTCTTACAGCTCATGCTGGCGAGACTGTGAGCCCATCTGAAATGACTGGTTAGGGGAGAAGGGCGGCCATGCTCATGATCTCAGAAGAGCCTCTTGTGAGGATCAAAGTTTGTGCGCCCATGCCATGTGTGTGACCTCTGCCTCGCTATGTTTTGAGGTCAGCTGGCTCTCCTGACCAGGCAGGGTGCCAGGGGAACACGACTACCCCCATTGTCACTTCTAGTCTATGGTGCTGCACCGAATGCTGTTATTCTAGGCTTCAGGAAATTTTCTAACCACTGGACAGGGTCCAAGGCTGTGCGCTAATGAGTTTCAGATTGGAGGACCTCACTGGGCATGTGTCAGAAAAGTGACACAGTGTAGGGGGAAGTGGGGAGCAGGAAAGAAAAGTCTCTCTCTCTCCCTCCCTCCCTCCCTCCCTCCCTCCCTCCCTCCCTCCCTCCCTCCCTCCCTCCCTCTCTCTCTCTCTCTCATACACACACACACACACACACACACACACACACACACACACACACACACGGGAGGAGGGAAAGAAGGAGGGAGAGAGAGAAATGAGGAAAAACCAGTAGTTAAATACTGGCTATTCAAACTGACAGGGAACGTCACTGACCTCTGCACTTCATCAGAAATTCTTGCAGACTTACAAAATAAAGGAGTTCGCTTTTATCACACACTGAGAGGCTCATATGGAAAAATGGAAAACACTACATCACTTGACCTCGGCATGCCCCCTTTCAACCACAGACGAATACTGTGTACAAAAATCCTAAATCAACTTAAGATGTTCCAACAACACCAACCGAAAGGCCTTAATTTTCTGCATTAGACTTGATGATTACTATTTTGGGTCTTGCCAGTTTGCTTAGAAGGATTATACAGGAAAGAGACTGGTAATTCCGGGAAGGGTGTTTTATCACTTTGCAAGTAACACTAACGTGGTGACCTCTGATGAGGGGGTATGGAGGTGGGGTTGGAAGGCTCATCCTGAGTGACACTCGAGAGTAAGCCTGGCTCACTGGGGTGGGAAAGTCACTCACCACTGAATCACCGTTATTTGCTTACATTAGCAGAACATTAAAACAGATTTTAA
Source organism: Peromyscus maniculatus bairdii (assembly GCF_049852395.1). NCBI lineage: Eukaryota > Metazoa > Chordata > Mammalia > Rodentia > Cricetidae > Peromyscus > Peromyscus maniculatus. The sequence continues at coordinate 121,434,808 of NC_134854.1, forward strand.
ACAACATAAAGGCACTCTAGCCGGCTGCTTGGTGAGTCATTTTAATAGGGAACCAAGTGTTTTTCTCCCTGTTGGATTTCATAAGGAGATCCTCACTGAGTCCTCACATAGTGGACTCATATTTGGTCTATTTCTTTCTTCCTTCCTCTTTTTATAAAAAAAAAAGTACTTATCTTTATCTGTGGGGGCATTTTATCTTGCGTGTATGTCTGCGTACCACATGCACACAATGCCCACAGAGGCCAGAGGAGGGCTCTGGGTCCCCTGGAATGGGAGTTACAGATGATTGTTAAACACTATGAGGGTGCTGGAGACTGAACCTGTATCCTCTGGAAGAACAACCCATTCTCTTAACCACTGAGCCATCTCTCCAGCCCTTCTGGTCTACTTAAGAAGAACCACTCCTTGGGAAAATTTGACTCACAGAACTTCCAATGTAAGAAAACACACACACACACACACACACACACACACACACACACACACATACACACACGAACGCATACCATCTCTACTTCTTAGTACTTGAGATTTTAAAATCCAATCCTTTCACATCCTCTAATTGTCATCAAGATTTCTTCCGACAATGTCTATAAAATTGATTGCTTGTAGTTCTGAGTTCTGTTCAACACATGGAAACAATATAATTTAAAGTATTTTCAATGAGGGTGGAAAGAGAGACAGAACCTCAGGAAGCCTCTGCAGAATTTGGGCGATGTGGGTACGGAGGGGAGCAACCAGAAGCAGAGGAAATGACCTGAACAGTGGAGGCTGCGGGAATCTTTGACAGAAACTCCAAATATGGAAACTCTAAACCTTACTGTAATGTCGACTGACATATCCTCCAGTCAGATATGAATGATGGTTCTGGAACATTAATACGTTCATTAAATCCTAGCTCCCTGGACTGAAAATACTCTGTGCTCTGGTGTGCAGGCGTCTCGACGGCTTTGATGTCATCACAGACATGAGGACCTTGGATGACACAGTGGTGGAGAAGCCTCAGACCTCCACCCAATCTGTTGTTTTCACAAGTTTAATCTAGGTATGAAATACCCTGATTGTGGAGTCACATGGAGTCAACATCTTCAACTCAGTTGTGTATCACAGAAGTCACTATGGGTGGTGACACACTCCCATGATGCTTAGCAAATGCACAGGGCTCTAACTCCCCAACCTGTACTACTGCAAACTACACTTGTTTCTTTTGTTCCGCACACCCCCTTTCCTGAAGCACAAGTAGATGACCAGCAAGGGTCCAACAGTGTTATTCCTAATTACCTTTTTTTTTTTTCACTCTTGATCCTGTGGCTCTCATAATTAGTTACCTGGGGCTGCAATCCAATTTGAAGTGATGACAAGAAAGTGATCCATGAAAAAGTAATAAGTTAAATCCAATTTCAGCCTGCCTCTAATTAAATGCACATGGAACTAATGACTCCAACCCCAGCATTTCAGTGATAATGGTAATTAGCGAGGTGGGAGTCACTCTCTTTTCCAACACTGGAGGTGGAAACCACAAGGTAAAATGGTAGGAACACTCTTAATTACATGTGTCATTTTGTCAGCAATTTACACATTTTTGACCAGTCAAGTATGTTTTTTTCCCTTGTCCCTCTTCACCTCCTAGCCTGTTCAGTGATTCTAACACAGTATTCCATGTTCCAACACACGTAAGCACAGAGGAGCAATCAGCCTTGAGGAAAAAGAATCATTCTTCTTCATTGCTGCTCACTGTCCTGATGCTCACGCACACATACAAACACATACAGGCACACACAGATACACATGCAAGTATATATACACACAAAGATATGCAAAGAGAGCTGCAATTAGGAAATTATGCAGATCTAAGCCCCCACCCCACTGAAGTAGGTTACTTATAGTAGAATTAGTTCTTATTCGTTTGGCTTTTCATTTGCAATATGGAAAACGTTTGCTTATTTATGGAAACCATGATATTCGGAGGGGGCCGAGAAAACACACATGGAAGGGGGGGCAGCTATTAGCTTCTGGTAGCACACTGATGGCCTGTGGCTCTCTGAAGTCCGGCTGCCCATCAGTGTTCTCGTCCTGTCTGGGTGTTCGGTGGCAACTCCCATAACCTCGCCGAGTTTCAGTTTTCCGTCTCCAGGATAGCAGCCACCTATCTCACAGAGCTGCTATGGGGCCGGGCCTACATTGAGCTGTATGCAGGCCTGTAAGACATTTTCTTAATGATTGATGGGAGAGGGCCCCAGTCTATTGCGGGTGGTGCTACCCCTGGGCTGGTGGTCCCGGGTTCCATAAGAAAGCAGGCTGAGCAAGCCATGAGGAGCAAGCCAGTAAGCAGCACCTCTCCATGTCCTCTGCATCAGCTTCTGCTTCCAGGTTCCTACCTGACTTCCTTTGAAGATGAACAGTACTGTGGAAGTGTAAGCCAAATGAACCCTTTCCTCCCCAAGTTGCTTTTGGTCATGGTGTTTCATCATAGCAATAGTCACCCTAACTAACACAGTTTGGTATAAAACATTAGAATTTCATTTGCATTGTAATATTCAAGTGCACAGAGGTAAGTTGACCATATATAAATGTCCACAGTGGGATCCTCATAAGAATGAGATCACCAATAAAATAAACACACACAGTCATGGAGTGGGGCTGTCCTTGTGAGACTGGGCACATGGTCATATGACATTTCAATGAAAGTGAAGCCGTCAACACAAACTCTGCTAGCATAAACCATGTCACCATTCTGGAAAGCAAGGACAGAAAGAGACTATTGGAAACAAAATCTAAAGTCAGGAGTATGAACTTAGGCTCCTCAAAGAGCCACATGAAACCCTTGAAAACTGGTTGCAAAAGTCTGCATGCATAGATATTTTGCCATGGGGCGGGAAGGCCAGTGTTCTCATCAGATATATTGTTTAAATTATTATTACTGGATGTCCGTCAGTGAGCGATACATGTCTGTTAGCTATGGAACGTGTGTGGAGGTCAGAGGACAACTCTGTGTAGTCAGTTCCTTCTTTCCACTGTGGCGTTTGAGGAGCAAACTCAAGTCACCAGGCTCATGGGGAAAAAAAGTCTTTAATCTACTGAGCCACCTCTCTGGCTCCTGCAGTCATATTTTTGATAGTTTGTATAATCTAGAAGATTTTAAAAAATACTTTAGAAACTTACTTTTAGGTACTTGGTATTCTCCAAAGGTATGCAGAAGGAGACATCTTATAAGGGACCAATGTTTTGACCTTTCTGATATGTTTTAAAGACTAGAGATGCTGGCTATAGGCATTTCTTGCTTGGAACAATAAGGGATGTAATTTAATTACCTGAATCACCTACTTTCCTAGCCCAGTGCAGAAAGGTAATTTTGTATGGGCTGGTATTCCGTGACCATCCCATCTCACTAGTACAACAGAAAACTGAAGTTTCCTTTAAGGGTTTCCTCTCAGCAACTTATTTCCTACTAAGTGACACAGAAATGATTATGTGGCATTAAGGCAATGATAAAAAAAAAATACATTAAAAAAACTCGCTGCCTAAAGCGTATTTTAAATAATTGCAAATAAAAAAAAATGACTAACTAAACCAAATACCTGTTAAATCTTGTGTTTTAACCTCAAAGCTGGATCCCTTATAATCCTGAGCCAAGGGCTAGTCCACAAGTAGGTTTCACTATTGATTCTTCCAGAAAAGAAAAAAAAGCAGGGGGGGGGCTTTTGGGTCAGGGGCTTGCACAGCACATAACCTTGGAGGGAAAAGGGACACACAGGGGAGGGAAACTGATCAGATGCCTGGCTTCAAGTTCACAGTCTTTACAGCCCGCCCAGAGCAGCGGTCAGCTTCCCACTGAAAGCCAAACACAAGGCTCGCCTTCTGTCCCGACTCACATACTGCAGAACCTGCGTGGACACTTAGTTTCTGAGGAGAAACTGTGTCCCTTGACTTCCTTCCAGTGGACGTGTTCCAGCCAACAAGTAAAATGCTTAAAGAACCAAAAGGAATTACCTCCCAGAAACAGCAGTCAAAGTTCCCAAATTTGATCAATGAAAATTGCTCATCTACTGCAAACTAATGGCTGGCCAGCAGAGCCTCTCGCTTTGGAGGTTATGGACACACCTGCACTGCTAGGCCTTTCTTCCACTTGTTGAAGCAATCTTCAGAAGTAGATAAATATTTATAAAAGGCAGCCTACTATTTTTACCTACCTCTAATATTTTTTGAGCAAAATCAAATTAATTCATTTATAGCTGCAGAGCGTCCTGCAGGCAAAGGTCTGTGTCAACAGTTTAGGGTCCTGTGAGCACCTGCCCAGCACCCAGCACCCAGCACCCAGCACACTGAGGCTCTTCTGAGGACGTTCACCAGAATGAATTTACTGAATTCAGATCATTCTGATTGTGAATTTAAGATGGAGCCAATTTTCAATTTCCATTTCTATCATTCATAAAAGAAATCTGCAAAGCAAATTAACAGTGTAAGCAAAAAAGACAATGTAAGATGATGAGTGGAATACTGGTCGAGAACCCCAAAAGTGGCCTATCCACCTGGCTCGCGCCTTCTTCTCCACCAATTAACCAGGCTGCGTCCCGAGAACTCGAGCACCGGGCGTAGTTTAGCATGCATCTGCTGCATGTGTCTCTCTGCTGTTGAAATTAGTCCGCTCTGGTGCTGTCTCACTTGGGTTCATCATCTCTACTTCTATCGAGGAATCACTTGTAACCTCCTCTCACTTTCCCTTTTCTTTTGTTTGTCTCATCAGCCCGTGCAACTGAAGTGTGCCGCCAAACATGAAGTGGAGACCCGTGAGATATGCTTAAAATACGAGCCACAGCATCTTTGGGGACTGACTTGAGGATTCTTTCCCCCTTCCACCCCCATCTCAAGTTCTCAGCAGATCAAATCCTCCTTCCCCATCAAGGCTTCCTCTATGCAGATCTGGAATCTGCCAACATGGGTCTCTGCGTAGAGCTATACAGGGTAAGGAAACCAGAGAGGGACACTGCAGAGTAGCAGGAGATGTCCTTTTTCTTGCAGACCTACTCTAGGCGAGACGCCCAGTAAGGACAAGGCATGCCGAGATAGACTTCAATGTCAAGGTTATTCCTTCCAAGTCTACATACATCTTTTTATAACAAGGTGATAGACCATGTAACTGACATTAGTAATTTCTCCTGTCAGTAGAAAGCCAGCTAAACTAATAAGGCTTACTACTGGATTCCAGTGACCCTGGTCAGGACACAAAGACAGCACACACATTCACACACATGCATGCAGACACACATACCCGCACATGCACAACAGCCCTCAAAAATCAATGTAAATTCTCTGCTTGTCAGTTCTATCCCAATGGCTAAGAAACTCAGCAGGATCTTAGCAGACCGGCCTTCATGAGAGGCATTCTCCTTCCATCTTTTCTGTATAGACTGAAGTGTAGAGCACATCATAGTGGCTGTCCCATTGCCCCAGTCATGATCCAGGGCATGTTACTTGTCAGACTCTTTGGCTTGGTTGCCAAAATCCTTAATGGTCAAGAAGAAATAGAATCCTCAAAACGAAATCCCCTGAAACTTTACTTCACATATCTAGTCCTAAGTAACCTCTACTGATTACCCTAAATGCCATGTTTTAAAAATGCAAGTACTGGGGGCTGGAGAGACAGGTCACTGGGAAAGGGCTTCCAGCAGAGCAGCTGAGTTCAGACCCCAGCACCCATGTGACAATGAGGCACAGAGATTTGCAAATGTAATCCAAGTCTGAGGAGGAGGAAACAGGCAGATCCCTGGAGCTCAATGGCAAGCCACCTAACTGAATCAGGGGATTCAAATTCAGTGAGAGATTGTGGCTCAGAAGGTAAGGCAGAATGCTGGTGATGTCACCCTTTACTGCTGAGGCCAGCTGATGTCTGTGAGTTTGAGACCAACCTGGTCTACCTAGCAAGTTCTAAGCCATCTAAGGCTGTGAAGTATCTCAAAAACAAACAAACAAACAAACAAACAAACAAACAATTGTGGAGCTTGACAGAGTAACACACTCAGTATGCAAGACACACACACGCATACGTACAAGGGAAAACAAGTCCAGTTTATTTTTAATCATAAACGGTATTCAACTCTACAGCACTATGACTGGACAGTGTCTTTGTATATTTTTAAAAACTTAATACCAAAGCTGCACTATGGATACCACCTTCCCAATACTATATTGCCATCTTCCCAATGCACTTTGAGGCCTGATAAATTCAACAGGACTCCTAGTATTTTCAAGGCTGTGAGAGGCTCCAAGAAGGAGGCCAAAGAATGGACAGGCATTTGAATCACTGAGTGACAGGCTGGGCCAGCTCCCTGTATACATTAATAAATTAGAATTTTAATTGCGTCTCTGTCTGCAGGAGATGCCCTGGTACTTTAATATGTACCAACAATTGGCTATGTTATGGAATCTGCAATGTGGCCTCCTCTGCTGACCCCTGAAACACAATTCCCAGACTGACTACGGAAACTGTTCAGTTTGATCCTTTCAACTTATTTGAATCCTGACAAATAAGCTCACAGCTGAAAGGTCAACACAGTCATATTTCATCCTCCTGAGCTGTTCTTAAGACATCTGCACAACAAAGCCCTTCTTACAACACCTGACATCCACCCTCCACGGCACGGCACCTCATTATAACTGGCTCCCGCACCCGTGCCCACACGGCGGGTAAGAGGGTGTGAGTTGCTGGTAGTTTACCAAACAGCTGTCTTTGGAAGAGTTTGTCAACAGTTCACGCGGGTGTTCAATTTGTCCAATAACCTGTCACTGTAAGGTTAGAGTTTTTTGGAAGAGGGACAGTTTCCCTGACACAGCAGGAGAACCAGAATTGGTGTACCAAGGACAGGACAATCTGTGCAGGACACTTTGGAAGTCGGCATCAATTTATCCTAATCCATGGAGAAGTCAACACATGTAGATCCCACACTGACCAGCAACACATTGTGTCACTGCTCATCACAAACTGTTGCAAAATTTCCAGTGAGAAACCCATCCTTAGCCTCCATTGGGGGGGGGGGGCACCCAATGCCTATCTTCTACTTTGAATGTGGGCATAAATACCTGACTCAAATTTCTTTGAAATTTCTACTGCAATTTTCTACTCCAAGACCCAAATCCAAATTCCATTTTATGAGCTCACGCCTCTTTCTACTCTATTAACCCCTTGGCCTCAGTGAGGCAGAAATGAGAAGTGGTTGAAACAATCTTCTTTTGTTATCATTTCATAAAAATTGTTCCCCGTTTTCAATTAATGATTCAGAAACATTCTGCAAACATCTACTGAAGGAGGGCATGTGTTCTATTATACTCATTACCAGGTACACTATCAGAAGCACTACATCCTCCTGGGGCCAACTAGAAGCTCTTGACACTGCAGACATCTGGAGCTGCTAAGTAGCTCTCCTTTGTGGAGGGTGCATTGGACAGTGGGGAATGATGAACAGCCTCCTTGGTCCAAAACCGATGAGACGTCAGGAATATCTCTGCACCCTTGTCCCCTAGTTATGAATAGCAAATACGTCTCCAGAATAAGGAACTTTGTACGTTGTCAGTGGGGAAGTCAATTAATCTAGCCACTATGAAAAGTATGCTGAAGGGTCCTCAAATAGTATGAGGATCCACAATAGAACTAAAACCAGAACCATCACATGATTTAGCTAGGCCACTCCCCTGGGTGTAAGCCACGGGAAATGAAGTCAGTTGTGGTGGTCTAAATGTGGAATGTCCCCCACAGTCTCAGGCATTTGAGCCCTTGCTCCCCAGTTGGTGGCGCTGTTTGTGGAGGTTTATGTGGTTCAGTCTTGCTGGAGGAATTGTGTCCCTGGGGCCTGGCTGGGAGATTCAAAGCCTCGTGCCATTCCAGTCACACTCTCTTTGCTTCATGCTCAGGGCTGAAGACGTGGGCTCTCAGCTTCCTGCTGCCAAGTCTGACACTTGCCACCATGCCCCCAGCCACGATGGACTCTTACCCCTCTGGAATGGTAAGCCCAAATAAACTTAGTCATCCTGAAGTTGCCTTGGTCATGGTGCTTTACCAAAGCACCAGAAAATAAATAATATATTGGCATACTGACAAGATATTCACACACTCATGATACCTAAGAAGTGGAGCTGCCCTATGTGCCTATCACCAGAGAAGTGGATTAACAATGACGGAGTCATTGCATCCACAAAGAACGGCTCCCTGTCGTTTGCAGCAAAATGGTTGGAGATGGAGGAAGTATCAGTAATGGAACTAGCTAGACTCGGAGAAGTAAGTAGGGTCTGCTTGCTCCCATTTGTGGAAACTAGAAAGAAGTTAACCTGAAGGTAGGAAAATTGTTACATGCGCCTGGAAAGGGGGATTAGTGAGGTTGGACGGATGGATATGATCAGTGCTACTTTATACATGCATGAGGCCCCTAGCATGTTGAATTGTGAGTTGAATTCCTCCCAACATTAAAAATTTGGCATAACACCTGCCCCAAAAACACCCCCAAAACTTTAGGCCAAATAGATATTTTTCTTATGATGTCATAATTCAGCTCATAAACTAAAAACATATTTTGCACAAGGTTTCCTCAGATAGTTTGCAATGGTTTCGCTAATCCGCCTCTGCATAGCTTCTCAGCCATGGCAAAGGGCACAACAGGAATGTTTTGAAAAAAGCATCACTACCTGAAGAGCTGGTTGCTTATCATTCCTCTTGGGAGACTTTAGTCCACTAACTTGCTGCTGCTGCTGTTGCTGCTGCTGCTGTTGCTGCTGCTGCTGTTGTTGCTGCTGCTGCTGTTGTTGTTGCTGCTGCTGCTGTTGCTGCTGCTGCTGCTGCTGCTGCTGAAGGAGGAGCTGCCTTGCCACCTGCAGGGCCTGCAAGAAAAAGGGCAAGGCTTTGTTATCACATGTCTGGGGATGCCCTCACAAAGAGGATCACCAGAAAAACCCTTCAGGGCTGCTCCTCACTTGCTCATTTCCAGGCAAGGGAAATGGCCAATGAATCTTCTGGCCAGTCTACATAGAAAATGTCCCAGAATGCGCCTCCATTTCCTTTGATTGGATAAAATGACCCATGACTCCTTTGACACAGCATCTTATGTAAGTAGATATTTCATTCCCACTAAATAGCTGCCATGACACCTGTAAGTATGAATGGCTGGTGTGGACAGATATCAGAGTGGGGTCTGGGGGATGAGGAAAAGGTAAGGCTCAGGAGACATGGAAGGGCTCTTACTGGAGATTCCGTATCTTACTGAATGTTTCTTGGGGAAACTTGGGAACTCAAGTTTTATATATTTTAATCTCACCTGCACCCAAATAAAGAGAAAGATCAGGGCAGTGGATCACAGGAAAATGAGACACCACAAGAACAATTTCCATAGAAAGCTTAGAACAGTTAAAAGTATATCTGAAATGATCTCACTAGCCCTGGGTTCAATTTCTAGTACCACATGAACTGGGCATAATAGCACACACTGTAATCCTAGCACTTAGGAGATAGAAGCAGGAGGGTCAGAAACAGAGGTCATCCTCAGCTGAGTGAGTGTGTGTGTGTGTGTGTGTGTGCGTGTGTGTTCCTAGCACACTGATTATGTGTAGATGTTCTTCTTCCCAACATGCAAACTTTTGGCTACGGTATCTCCAAAATATCTCAGAAGTTCAAGGTCATCCTCAGAGGTTTAGTCCAGCCTCAGATGCCCTATGTAGACCGACAGGCAGAGTATAAAATAAAAGGAAAGCTTAACAGAGGTGACCTGGGGTCAACTTAAACTTTTCATGATGGACCAGGAAACAAACTAGTTAGTCTAAAAGACTCTTTCAAGCTTTGAAAACGGGAAGGTTTTCTTTCAAGGCAGCAGTTATTGAAGTGGTGTGAATTAGTAATAAGACAGAGGAAACCGAGGAGACTTCCAAAGGTTGAACATATGACTGGGTAGCCCTTTTTTTAGTTCAAGTGAAGAAAGAAGTATTAGAAACATGGATATGAAGATATTCACTGTCAAAATTAAGAGCGGGCCACCACGCCTTTGTGCAAATGAGAGCAGGATCAGACATAGGAAACTGAGGTGTACGGGGACTACACCAGAAAATCACATGAAAAGTCAGATTGCTTGGGTCCACTCAAATGAGAACCAAGAGCACACATATGAAGAGTCAGAAAGGATGCTTACAAAATAATCTCACACACACACACACACACACCTACTGCATATCATATAAAAATAATTTCTAAATATTAATTTAAATTAGTGTGTGTGTGTATGCAAATGCGTGTGCAGTATGTATGAAAAGGTACCTAGAGGCCAGAGAGGGTGTGCGATCCCTTGGAGCTGGAGTTACAGGAGACTGTGAGCTGCATGAGGTAGGTACTGGGAATGGATCTTAGGGTTCCCTGAAATTGCAGATACTGCTCTTAACCACTGAAACATCTTTTTAATTTCCTCCAAATATATGTTTTTTAATGCAGCAACTTATATTATTTGTGTCTCAAGGAAGAGGTACACAGAGATGTGATCAATGCCCCAAACAAAATCTGATAATGTGGGCTTGCAAAGTGACCATAAAGGAATGCCAGGGTACTGGCTTCCCCGGAGAAGCTCAGCAAGGTCACTTGGACAGTGAAGTAGACAGGTCTGCGAACACAGTGCCAATGCTGTGGCCAGGACGGGTCAGAGGGCTAGGGCTCCCATGTTCTAGACTCATGCAAACAGGGAGATGAGAAAAGTGGGGGGATTCCTGCAACTGGGCAGACATCTATAAAAGATGGGTGTACAAAGCTGGACTTTCTTCTTAGACAAGCTCACTCAACAGAGCTCTCTAAGGCAATACTGTAACAAGAACTTTTAGGACACTTCTTACGACTGAGTAGTATGTCTGTGGCTAAGAGGTCCAGAGGGACACAAACAGAAGCACTAATCAGCAGGAGACATTGGAAAGAGCTTAGTGGAGCCTGCCTATGCCGCCACCCAACGACATCCCCCCCTCTTCCCCCAGGCTGCCTGCCTTCTGCTCCACTCACCCCCAAGATCCCTGCTCTGTTGCCTAGAAAGGAGATGCATTGCCTGCTTGAAAGAGAGGCTGTCTCAGAGGGGCATCTGGAAGGTAAGATGCCTGGGAGAGTTGCCTGAGACTCCAGCCTGCTGTCTCGGGAGAGGATTCACCATCGCTGGACTCTGGGTTTCCTTGTCTCCTTGGAGACGTTCAGTACATGTGTAGGCGGAAAAGTGGGCAGAGTGAAGATTTCATTTATATCATATAAGAAAAATAGTCGCCTGTGCAAGGTGCCTACAGGAGCAAATGCCCCCCTTCTAGCCACATTCCCTTAGCGGCTTCACATAAAGCGCCCAGGCGTTTCGTGCAGGACAGGAAACTATTCTACACCACAAGCCTTACCATAAGACTCCCCTGGGTAAAGGCTAATTCCAAAAGGAGGCTCCAGCTGTGAGGTGGAAGCAAAGAGTGGGACCAGAGCAGACAGTAAAAGATACTGCACACACACGTCAGAAGACAGTGGAAAGAGCAAGCCAAAGTTTCCTTTGCAACCAATGTTGACTGAACAGGCTCTATAATATAGTCATTATACATCCAGAGTAAACTGTGGGAATCCTCAGGCTTATAATTTCAGGTGTGAACAATTTGATATATATAGCTGATGTCACTGTTATTATTATTATTATTATTATTATTATTACTGTGTGTATGATGGGTGTGTGCACCCATCTGAGGAGGTCAAAGGACATTTTGTGACTTTAGTTCTCTCCTTCACCTTAATGTCTGTTCCAGGGACTGAATTCAAGTCCTCAGGCCTGGGTAAAAAGCGCTTTTACCCACAGAGCTGTTCTGCCAACCCTGTGATGTCTTTTTCAGACTCAACATGGGGTATGTGAACTTATCTACTCCTCTGATGAGCCCCACCCTCCCCACACATGTCCCATGGAGCCTCACAATGGAAAAGGAGGGAAGACAGGAACACAGGGAAGAGCCAGGGAATGAACGTGTGTGTCACACAGGAAATGTCACTGAACCCATTGAAGACGGACGGACGGAACAAGAGCGAGCTGTACAAAATGGCTTTGGGGGTTCAGTCTGCAAGTGAATAAAAACAAGGAAAGGAATTTCAAGTGTTTTGGATGGAGAGAACACTGGTGCAGAGAATAAATCACTTGAGTATAAAACTGTTACAAATATTCCATGCTAATTCTCTTGCCTTATGAATATGCTAGCAAAGGTGGGGGGAAAATCACTCTCAAAAAATAAACTGAAAACCAGCATGGGCCTCAACAGGAATTTTAAAACTTAATTGATGTGAATGTGTAATATGCTTTGACATCAGACACTAATGGGTGTTTCCACGAATTCCCCATTATCTAAACTTCTGCCATCTAGAGTTTGAGTTGTCACCCACAAAAGGGATCACAAAGCTTTAGTTAGTGCTTAAGGCTTTGGCTCCCACTAGGTATGACAGTACACACTTGTAATCCCAGGATGGAGGAGGTGGAGAGAGGGTGTCTTAGTCAGGGTTTCTAGTGCTGTGAAGAGACATGATGACCACGGCAACACCTATAAAGAAAACATTTACTGGGCTAGCTTACAGTTTCAGAGGTTTAGTTCATTACCATTGTGGTATGACATGGCGGCATGCAGGCAGACATGGTGCAGGAGTTGAGAGTCCTACATCCTGATAGGCAGGCAACAGGAAGTGAACTGTCTCACTGGGAGTGCCTTGAGCATATATGATAGCTCAAAGCCCCACTTCCTAGTATCACACTTCCTCCAACAAGGTCACATCTACTCCACAAGGCCACAAGGCCAGACCTCCTAATAATGCTATGCCCTTTGGGGGCCATTTTCTTTCAGACCACCACAGATGAGGATCAAGAGTTCAACACCATCCTCAGCTTGAGTGTTCACGGTTGATCTGATCTAAGGAAGATTTGGAAAGACTGCCCCACAGACTGGTGTTCATGATGTCTCCCAAATATGAGTCCTTAATAGCCATTCTGACCCACGGGTGCATCAACACACATTGACACCCTTTACCTCAGGTCCCAGTACTTGAGCCCAGGAGATGATCTTTATTCTAGCATCACAGAGAAATGAGAAAGGACAGATCTTACTTTCCTACAGTGTCTCAACGACAACTGGAGAAAAGATTTCCATGTGCTGTTAAAAGATAAACTGGGCTCCCTGGAAATAGACTAAGGATGTAGATATGTGTCAGTATATCTATGAGAGAGAGATGGAGAGGACAGGAAGATGAGGAGGAAGAGAGAAGAGGAAGAGAAGAAGAGGTGAGAGCATTCATATGCAAGGACATGAATAAATCAAAGAACTTCTCTTTTACAGCACACAGCGCCTCTGGCTCATGTTCCATGCCAAGCGTTAATGTAAATAACTTAAATGGCCCAATCCCATCTCTGGAGACCTTTTACTCTTGGTGGCTCTTCCTGGCTGGGTTGAATCAACACTTGCTTTATAAAAGATGTGACAATTGCTGGCACTGGATGACTCTGTGCTGTATTTGAGCACTGAGATCAGGTCACAACAAAGACTCAGTTGGAGGGTGTCACCCAGCAGAAGCGGCTGATAAAGCCGGCACTTAGAAACAGCCCTGTGAACTTCTAGAAACAGGAGTGCACATGTGCAGAACCTTCACCTAGACTGACTGCCCAGCTGCCGCTTTGCTTTGACTCTTCTCTAAGGCCCTCTCTGCAAAAGGGATCACAGACACCAAGGTCCACCCACCATCTCTGAGTGTCAACACACAGCCTGCAAATTAAATGATGGGATGGGTTGCTACTTTGCCAGGCTATATTTCCATAGTAACCTGGAACCTGGGCATTTGCAATATGTCTTCGTTCTCTGGATTCAAGATGGTTCCATTCTCAACAATGCCTTCACTTTTTAAGTAAATGAGGGCCACCATCTGCTTCTTACAAGTGATGTTTTACTTAGGCATGTTTACCACATTTGAGCTATTTGTGTCTCAGGTTCATAGCAGGTGCTTAGATGAGGGGGCCAGGTAATCCTATGTTTAGCATGTTTATCAAGGTAGCCAGTACTCAAAAACATGTTTACCACTTTTAAAGAAATACTAACATGTTTACATAAAACATAGTACTCGCAAGCACACACACATACGTAAAGCAAGCTGGAAGGAAGAAACCTTTAAAAGAGATTTTTATACAACACTCTTAGTGATCTGTCTTGGAGGAGACTGACATGTGGAGGTCCTCAAAAAAAAGAAAGAAAGAAAAGAAAAGAAAACAAAACAGAAAGCAACTGGAAGTTTAGGGTCACAGGCTCACACAATTTAGACTGTAAGCCAAATCTGGTCCATCATCTGCTCTCCTGAGTTCATGTAATAGGCAGAGATTTTACTCATTTAAATGAGTAGGGGAAAGTCAAAAGAAAAATATATTGCCACACGTGAACATGACGTTGGATTTAAATTTTAACAGTAACTTCATATACAGCCCTTTCTTTTATGGGAAGGAAGTTGGCAACCCTATCCGGGTCTGCTCTCTGTGCATGTTTTAAGATTTGTTTTGTTGTGCTTGAGGAAAATTTTTCTGTAAGCCCATCCCTTAAAAATCAGTTCAAGATAATTTAAGTTTGGCTATCAGGCAAGGGAATTGTGAAATAACTGTTCATGATGCTCAAAATCACCTATATTTTTTTTCAAAAGGAACTGGGACATATGAAATATATCCACGTGCTTTAAAAGCCGAAACTATCATAAACTTGATATAAACTCTTGAGTCTGTGGGGTTTGCATCAGGTAATTTACAGCCTCTCAATGGTGTGGGACCTGATTTGTAATCCAGGCTACGGTACAGATTAAGGCAGGAGGATTACAAGTTCAAGGCCAGTCTGGGCTACTTAGAGAAAACCTGAGAAAGGTAAGGATTGCAAAATCAGGTGTTCTAGACTAGCCAGGGCTACCAGAGTGAGCCTAACTTAAATGGGGAGAAGGGTGGATCCAGTGTACTCATAAAGTATTTGTCTAGCAGGCGTGAGGCCCTGGTTCAATACATAGGACCTTCATAACCACATAAAAACAAAACCCACCAAAGGCATGCACCTGACTCTGGTATCTACTGTCTACACAAAGAAGTTTTCCCTTTTGTGGCTTTAAAAGTAGGTCAGAATTGTTCACTTTTCCTCTAATTTCTCTTCTGGACTCTCCGTAGCCCTCAAGATAAAACCTGTTTCTCAGATAATTTCACGGGCTAATAACAGCCACTGCTCATGCGGGGGTGAGATGGCGTGTGATCTCAACATTGGCTGCTCTTCCAGGGGAACCAGGTTTGAACCCCAGCACCCACATAGTGGTTTATAATCATCTGTAACTCCAATTCCAGGGGATTTAATGTCTTCTTCTGACCTTTATGGGCACCAGGGACACATGTGGTACACACATACATGTAGACAAACAATCATACACATTAAAAAAAAAGCATGAGAAATTTGGAAGGAAAGACATCTGGCTTCTAACACCACACCTCTTCCTGACCCTCTCGTCACACACAGTCCCCACTAGCAAGTTCCCCACCTGCTCCAATCTCCTCCTGGCTTTAGGCACAGTCAGCAAGAACCACCTTAAAGAATAGTGCTCATCAGGACAGTGCTCTGCAGACAGCCTGTGGGGAAACCCAGCTCTCTATCTCTCCTGGATCCTTCCACAGGGAATACAAGGAAACAATGGTGGCTTGCAGGTCTACAAAGTCAAGAGCATACCGAATCGGCAAATTCTCCAAACCATCGTGCGTGTGTGTGTGTGTGTGTGTGTGTGTGTGTGTGTGTGTGTGTGTGTGTCTATGCATGCACGTATATGTAGAGACCATGGGTTTATATAAAATGCCCTTACTTGTCCCCTCCACTTTATTTTTGTTTTGTTTTGTCTTTTTGGTTTTGGTTTTTTTTTTTTTTTTTTTTTTTTTTTTGGTGGGGGGGAGCAGGAGGAGGTGCAAGACTGGGCTTCTTTGTGTAGCCCTGGCTGTCCTGGAATTCACTCTGTAGAACAGGCTGGCCTTGAACTCAGAGATCTGCCTACCTCTGCCGGGATTAAAGGCTTGTGCCACCACCGCCCAGCTCTCTACTTTATTTTTAAGACATGATTTCTCACTGAACCTGAAGTTCAGCAAGCCTCAGGGATCACCCTGTCTCTGCCTTTCCAGCACAACACCCACACCTTGCCTAGCTTTTAGTGAGTGCTGGGGAACAGAACTCAGGTCCCTTATGTTTCCAGGGAAAACACTGTACTGACTGAACTGTCTGCCTATCCCCTCCACAGTGGATCTTTCAAACAATTGACGATGGATTTCAAATGGAGCCTTTGGTTATCACTGAACAGTGGGAAAGGAAGCCGGTCTCACATCAGTACTCTAGTGCCCGGAACATATCAGATGTCCAAGGAAAGCCGGCAATGCAGGTGACCGTATTAGACACACATGCAGGGCAAGAAAGTCCCTCAATGCACCAAGAGGTCCTGTTACTGATGCCTCAAATGAAACAAAAGGCTCTCTCCACAGTCTGGGTGAGCAACAGCCATGTACCAGTCTCTCGCAAACCCTTTAAAGCAGCCTGGCACTGTTTGGGTCTACACTATTATACTCAAACAGCGGTATGGACCCCAGACAGGCACTTGTCGGCAATCCAGCAGCAGACTCCAATCTCAGGAGTGGCTGGAGCAGACAGAGTGCAGCCTAAGATTAACTGGGACACTGTTAATCTCGTTACCTGGAGGCTAAAGATTCTCTCAGCATCACCTTCCTCAGCATCCTAACAGCGAAGGCAAGTATCCTAAGATTTCAGCACATGCTTCAAGAGTAGATCATTAGACAGGGCATGCTGCACAGGTTTCCAGACATGGCCCACAGTCTTTGCAAAGGAGGCGGAGGGACAGGATGAAGACGGACATGATGCAAACATTAGGACATAGCTGCATCTCAGCCGCATCCTAACACTCTTTGGGTTATAATCCAAAGAGGGCTAGGGAGGGTAGAAGACGCCTTTAATCCCAGTCCTGGGGAGGCAGAGGCAGGCAGACCTTTGTGAGTTCCAGGGCAGCCAGGGTAACACAGTGAGATCCTGTCCTGTTTTTTTTTGTTTTTGTTTTTTTTTTTTTTAAAAGAGGCGAGGGGCAGAGAGGCACACAGAAACTTAAAAAGTATCCTACATACAGAAGAAGAAGAAAGTTCATAGGTCAGATGCATAGAGATGAGAGGCCATGACGAGGCATCCCCAAGTACCTGAACCATTCTTGCATCCCACCCCAGCCAGCAATGCTACACACTACACCTTTCCATGCTGGGCTACACGTATCTGTACTGACTTGATTTCATGTTGACTAAGCTACACACAGGGCAGTTGGTACGTACTGCCGTGACAATTACTGAGTACATCCCTCACTTTTTATTCCCCCCTCCGACTTCAGAATTTAACAAATTGTCCAAACACGGGAAGAGGGTGGGTGGGGAGCACTGTTCTGTGTTGGCCACTTATTAGACTCAATGTTACTAGGATGGGAGATGGCCAGTGATGTGTGTGCCTTACTTTATTTGTATTTTGAAGAAAAGGGGAAGGTGGGAAACAGGTGTATCCTATGGTGCCACCACAGCAATGCGCCAGCATTGATGCTGGGAGCTCAAGTGCCATTGCAGCCTGGACTGCAGATACCTGGAGAGAGATCAGAAGGCCCAGACAGGGGGAGGCTTCTGCTACAAGCCACACCCCTAGTGGAGACCTAGGGAGCAGCAGGGGTCAGCATACCATGTATTCACCAGCGATTATGACTAACGCTTTTTTTATTTGGAAGGCACACAGAGGATATTTCCCACCAAAGAATAAGAATTTTCATGAGACTTTTAAAAAAAAAAAGTCAATCTATGATCTTCTTGCAAAATTGAATGAAATAAGTTTAATGGCTATAAACATTCAGGAAGCCTGTTTGAAGTCTCTTAAGAAAGACAGCAAGAAAGAAGGAAAATGCCAGCCCGTCTTCCTCCTCCTACGGACACAGGAACCTATAACCACCTTGTTGGAGCACTAGCTGGCTGCTCTTTACTGGAGCCAGTGCCAGACTCTGAGTCACCCCCGCCAAGGCTCCTGCACCTGAGTTGTCTTTGGAGAGATTCCACCTCAGCATTGCCCAAGCCCCGGCCTGCTGAACTCATGGGAGCTGGACAAGATCTCAGCCTGGGGGCTACAACTTCAGGCAATGCGATCATTAGGGCAAAACACAGGATTCAAGTTTATTAGGAGCCATCTAAAATGTGAACTGGGAGGCTAGAGAGATGGAAGGATGGTTCAGTGGGCAAGCATGGGGACCTGGGGCCAGATCCCCAGCATCAAGCCAAAAGCCAAGTATGATGGCTCAAGTCTGTAATCTAGATACCGGAGACAGGCGGATCTCTGGAGTTCACCAGCCAACCTGGCCCACGCAAAAGCAGGTTCAGTGAGAGACCCTGTCTTAAGAACTAACATGGGGCCTAGAGAGATAGCTTAGTGGTTGAGAGAACGGACTGCTTTTCCAGAAGTCCCAGGTTCAATTCCCATCACCTACATGCTGGCTCACAACTGTAACTCATACATGTGGTGCACAGACATGGGCAGACAAAACACTAAACACATAAAATGAATAATAAGAAAGAAAGAACATGGACAGCTGAAGAAGAAAGATGACATCTCACATGTGGAACAGCGCACACCCCCATGTGTGCACCAGTCAGATACACACAGTGAAAATACATATAAAGCAAGTCAATGAATGTGAGCTTGGATGCTGCATCAAACCCTGTTTTCCCTTTGTTAAAGTCCAGACTTGGCTTTTTTAAGTACTGAATAAGTGTACAAGCCTTCTTCAGTGCTCCAGATAGAAAATACAAGGGTCAGATGTGAGGATAAATCAATCAAAGGATCTATAACTCCTGATATTAACCCTGTTTTCTACCGGTGCTTTTTATGAGGTTGTGTCCCAGCAATTCATTATGACTAATAAAGATTCACATCTTTTGGGGCCTCAGATTCAGATCAGTTCATGTGAAAGCTTGAAGTGCCTGGGTAAAGTGTGCTTGAAAGGATAGTGGGATGACTAAAACACAGAGTTCTTGTACGTACGTACGTACGTACGCGCATACACACACACACACACACACACACACACACACTGTGGGGTAGGCAGAAGAGAGGGGGAAAGAGAGAGAGAGAGAGAGAGAGAGAGAGAGAGAGACTTTTCTTTTGTAATATGAATTGCACATACTCAGGATACCCTAAGAGGCAGTTAATACCTGTGAAGGCTTTGCTTCCCAAAGGCCTTCTTTCTCTTGCCTAAAATTGAAGAAGAAGAAGAAGGAGAAGAAGAAGGAGAAGAAGGAGAAGAAGGAGAAGAAGGAGAAGAAGGAGAGGGAGGGGGAGAGGGAGGGGAGGGGGAGGGGGAGGAGGGAAGGGGAAGGGGGAGGGGGAAGGGGGAAGGGAGGGGGAAGGGGAGGGGGAGGGGGAAGGGGAGGGGGAGGGGGAAGGGGGAGGAGAGGGGGAAGGGGGAGGGGAGGGGGAAGGGGGAGGGGAGGGGGAGGGGAGGAGGGGGAGGAAGAAAGAAAATGCAAAGAGTGAAAATGGTTTAGAGGTAATATTCTAGCAGAGACAGAAAACAAAGGGGGGCTGGAGAGATGGTCCAGAAGTTGAGAACCCAGGCTGCTCTTCTAGAGGACCCAGGTTCAGTTCCCAGCACCCACATGACAGCTCACAACTATCTGTAACTCCAGTTCCAGGGGATCTGACACCCTCACACAGACACACATGCAGGCAAAACACCAATGCATATAAAATAAAAATAAATTATTTTTAAAAAGAAAGGAAAAAAGAAAACAAATACAACCAACATGGAGAAGAAAAGGGGGGCCCAAACATGACCGATGATGAAAAGAAAGTGTCTGCAGGAAAGGAGAAACACCCCGTCTCCTGTCCCCCATAAGCAGTACTGAAAACAGCAGTGATGCTGGGCCCTTGTGGCTCCCAGCTGGGCAGTGGTGATGCACACCTCTAATCCCAGCATTCAAGAGGCAGAGATAGGTGGATCCCTGAATTCCTTACAGGTCAGCTTGGTTTCTAGAGAATTCCAAGATGGCCAGGGCTACACAGAGAAACCCTGTCTCAACACCTCCCAAACCCCCCCCCCCCCCCACACACACACCCGCCGCCACTGCCGAAAACAAAAAGAAAGGAAGAAAAGTGAACAGCCGTCATTCTGTCTGGTAGCACTTTAAAGGGCTGAGATTGCACCTCCATGGTTGAGTGCTTGTCTCCAAAAGGTCCACGAGTTCTACTCCCAGCACCACAGACACCAACAACAAACCGGGCCCTAGGAAATGGAAAGGAACTTCAGCCACCAGGGCTATACACAGGGAACTTAGCTGATATAAAACAGCCGGCTGAGTGGACCCCACACTCTGGGCACTCGGGGTTAGCTTCCCCCTGCTGTTTTATCTCCTATTCTCTGCCACTCTCAGGGAGATGGGGAAAGTTTTATGATTCTTGATTCAAAGTAGAAAACCAAAGAATGTGACTTGCTCAAGGTCGCAAATGTCCAGGGCAGAAAAACAAAAACAAACAAACATTGTCTCCAGAGAACTAGATAGTCACATTGTACAAGGTCACTGATTAGCCCAAAGATGGTGTGACCAGGAATCCTGGCACATGGATGTGAGGTCATAGGGAGCCCAAAACACAGGGCTGGCCTCGGTTCCTTCTGTGTTCAGGACAAGGGAAGGCCTTTTTTTTTTTTTTAAATAGAATCACACTTTTTAATCTCACAGTCCTTCTCCCCCCCCCCCCCATAGAAAAAGACTTTTTTTTCCCAACCATTCTCCCCATTCCCAGGATGCTTAAGAGTGATTGTCACATTGGCAGGCCTATGTGTCCAAAGTCACCAGATACTCATCACCATTTCATCTTTCCTTGCTCCCAAGCCAGGTCCATCAAAGAGCAGAGTTGGATGACACTCTCAGACCCAGGAGACCAACACTGCTCTGACCCCAGCAGCTGTCTAGATTCTCCTGCTACGAAAACTCACAAGTACAGGTATCCCTAGCTCTCCTACTTGGGAGTTCTTACCTCTTTGGTGAGTGTCTCTCATACCCTTCATCGCGAAGCTTCTTTGTGAAGGACGTGGGGACCATTACAGAGATCCACAACTGGTCAAAATGCGAAAAAGAAGAAGTGGTCTCCCAATGCCTAGCTCCAATCGGCACATCAACAACATAACCACTGTGTGGAAGGCTCATGGGACATCTCAGAAGAGTGGGGTGGAAAGATTCCAAGAGCCAGGAGCCAGTGTGTGTTGTGAGAGTGTCTTCTTGACATGGCAGGGATAACAGAGATACTGCACCCATGAAATCTCAGCAGTGTGGTTGCCTGAACAAGGCCTGCATAGTAACAGCACCGCCTGACAAGCCAACGTGGATGGGAGAAATTTCACAAGCTCTGCCCTAAGATGAAGAGCTACAGGCAGTCAACGGCTGCTGAGAGACGGAATTGTGTTTGACGAACTCTTGATGGGTTATCCAATCCCAAGAGGTCATCCTTAAACATAAGTACATAGAGCAACACTAAATAGACTCAGCAGGTTGTGTGTGTGTGTGAGTATGTGGAACAATATATAGAAGAAGAGGTCATAAATTCAAGAGAGAGGAGTAGGGCACAGAAAGAGAAAAATGGGTGGGAATGATTTAAATACAGTATGCAATTCTCAAGAAGTTTAAATTCCATATTTATTTACGTATTTCTTCATTATTTATTTACTTATTCATTTATTCATCCATTTATTTATTTATTCCTTTATTTATTTGATGCAGGGTCTCTCTGCATAGCCCTGGTTGTCAAGCATTCACTATGTAGACCAGGCTGATCTCAAGCTCACAAAGATCCATCTGCCTCTGGATCCCATTTGTTAGGATTAAAGGCGTGCACTACCATACCCAGCTAAGTTTAAGAATTTAAATGAAAAACAAACAATCTTCCTTTCCTAAAGAGATCACAGATAGGGTGTGTTTGAGTGTGTATGCCTGTGCATGTTTGTGTGTGCATGCTGAGGCCAGAGGCCAACCTCAGATGTCATTTCTCAAGGACGACTCTTTTATTTGAGACAAGAGTCTCTCACTGGTCTGGAATTCATCAAATAGGCTAGGCTAGCTGGCCAGGGAGCCCCAGGGATCTACCTGCCTCCACCTCCCTAACAGTAGGTTTACAAGTGTATACCTCCACACCTGGCTTTTCAAAACATTTTAAACTAATTTTCAAATGTGAGATCTGGGGATTAACTTAGGTTCTCACAAGCACTTTACTTACCAACTGTGCTATCTTCCCAGGCTAAGACCACAGATTTTCCTCTCTCTCTCTCTCTCTCTCTCTCTCTCTCTCTCTCTCTCTCTCTCTCAATCTCTCTCTCTCTCTCTCTCCCTCCCTCCCTCCCTCCCTCCCTCCCTCCCTCCCTCCCTCCCTCCCTCCTTCCCTCTGTTTCTTTCTTTTTAATTCACACTTTCCCTGAAGCCCAGTAACAGTTCCTAGACATCTTATGTTATGACTTCATTTACCTCTCTGAACCCACGAGGTCTGGCTTTCAGGGACAAAGGATTTCTGGTCCTACTGTTTGTTTTCTCTCTCCCTCCCTCCCCCCCCCTCCCCACCCCCCCCCCCCCCCGCCACTCCCCTTCCCCCCTCGGCTCATGTGAGTGAGTCGGCCACATGTGTAGCCCAGCATACACATGGAGGTGAGTGGGCAAGCTCTGGTGTCAGACTTGCCTTCTAGCTTGACATAGGGACTCTCTGCTGTTTTTCTACTGAGCATGCCAGGTTGTTTGGCCCTTGAACTTGCAGAGAGACTCTCTTATCTTTGCCTCCCATCTTGACATAAGAGCTCTGGAGTTACAAATTCTCGCTACCGCATTGGGCTTCCTGGGGGTTTTGGGACCCGAGTGAGTGTGGGTCCTCATGTCTGTACAGTAAGTACTTTACACACTAAGCCTTTACCCCAGGCCAGCCCTCATCTTCCTCTTAACCAATTAATTGATTTTTATTGTTATCTGGCTAGTCTGGAACTCATTATATAGAAGAGGAGGGCTTCAAACTCAGAGGTCGGCTTGCCTCTTCCTCTCCAGCGCTGGGATTTAAGATATGTTCCACCACTTATGGCACAGCCCTGGTTTTGAATTCACTGTATATTCTCACACTATTCTAATTATACATAAAAAGTACATACACATATATAGACATACACAGATGAATGTACAGAGTGGTGGAGCTAGGGATTGTTAAATAGCTACATTCTTCAAATTGCTCTGAGCTTTGGTCACTGAGGATACAGATGATGATCTCAAAAGGGCTGGGGAGGTAGCTCAGCTGGTAGAGTTCATGCCTAGCCGGAACAAAGCCCGAAGTCTGATCCTCAGCACCAGGAAGACCACGCATGGTGACATGTGACAGGAGTCTCTCAGCAACTGAGTGGTGTTTACAGGAGGACCAGGAGCTCAAGGTCACCCTGGGCTCCACAGCAACTTCAAGGCCAGACGAGACTTTGCAGATCATATTCCATCAACAACAAAAATCACTCCCACCCAACTGTGCAATTGCTAAGTATTTTCACCACACAAGCACTAAGCAGTGAAGACCCACCACCGCGTTTAATCCTCACCATCCCATGAGCTATCACTATATGCAGTTAACAGATGTCAACACAGAATGAGGTGAAACCGTAAGAACTGCCATGCAAACGCAGAGTCCTCAGCGCAGTACCTGGTGGAGGTGGGTCACATAATGAGTTGACACTATTAGCACAATGCACACAAGAATCTATGTGGCTAGTAGAAATCACAGAATGAGTGCCAGCAGAGGGAGATGACTGTACTGTCAGGGACCCCTGACGAAGTATTAAAGGCATCAATTGTCCACTGTCTGAGTGCCAATTCTGGGTCTTTGTTGGTTCTAAACTGCATCATATCCTGTGGCCAAGGTCACGTGGCTACAGAGAATCCCTTCATGGTCCTGCGAGGTGGGCACCACTGTGAGTACTCTGTACCCCATCATAATGCATTGATGTGGCACTCTTCCACTTAGGTAGAGACAGAACTACTTGCCTGGCATGGCAGAGTCTTTAAGAAAAATCAAGGCACCTTTAGAGCATACTGAGGAGGCTTAGGAAAAGACTCAGTCAGTAAAGCATTTTCCATGCAAGCATGGGCCTGAATCTTGGATCTCCAGAACCTATATGAAGGGCACCCAGGTGACAATGTCTGCAACCCTCGTGTTGGGGAAGGGAGTCAGAAAGATCCTGTAGGCCTTTGGTCCAATAGTTGTAGACAATGGGTGAGTTCCAGGTTCGGTAGAAGACCTTGTCTCCAAAAAGCAAAGTGATCAAATATGATACTTAACATTAATCTCTGGCCTCTCGCCCATGGATACATCCACACTAAAAGGTATATACAACACACACACACACACACACACACACACACACACACACCATTAAAGAGTACACTCAAAAGCAGCTTGTCCCTTCTTCATCCCTCCTTCGCGTTCTTCCTCTGTCCTCTCCACTGTGGATGGAACCTGCTCTTCACACATGCCAGACTAGCTATCTACACCATGTCACCCTCCCTCCAGCTCAAAAGCTGCTGCACAGTGAACGTGTTTTTAAAGGAGTCAACCCCTATGGAAGAGATGGAAGGCAGAAATAGAAAACGAGATTGGGGGAGCTATTGCTCCAAGAATTAAAAGGACATTTAAAAAAAAGAAAGAAAATAAACCAGGTAGGGCTGACAAGACAGCTCAGCAGTTAAGAGCTCTGTTCTTGCAGAAGACACAAGTTTGATTCCCAGCACCCATATTGACGGCTTACAACAACCTTTTTTTTTTTTTTTTTTTTTTTTTTTTGGTGGTGCTGGGTTTTTTTTTTTCTTCATTAAGAAATTTTTATTCATTTTACATACCAACCACAGTCCCCCCTCTCATCCCTCCTCCCACTCCCCACCAACTTTCCTTCCCAACCTACCTCCCCCCATCCTTTCCCATGGGGAGTCAGCAAAGCCTGGTACATTCAGTAGAGACAGATCCAAGCCCCTCCCCTGCATCAAGTCTGTGTAAGGTGTCCCACCATAGGTAATGGGCTCCAAAAAGCTAGCTCATGCACCAGGGATGGATCCTGATCCTACTGCCAGGGGCCCCTTAAGCAGATCAAACTACACAACTGTCTCACTATGCAGAGGGCCTAGTCCAGTCCCATGCAGGTTCCACAGCTGTTGGTCTAAAATTCATGAGTTCCCACTAGCTTGGTTCGGTACAACCACCTCTTAACTTCAGCTCCACAAAATCTGATGCCTCAGGCCTCCGGCGCTGAATTCAAGGCACAGCCCCTCTCCATCCCCTACAATAATACACATAATTTAAAAATAAAAGCAAAATCCTGAAACCAAAACCAAAACCAAGTATCTGTCATGGTAGCACATGCCTGACATCCTTAGTACTCTAAAGTCCAAGACAAGAGGTTTAGAGTTAAGGCCTGATTTTGAGCTACACAGTGAGACCCTGCTTGAAATAAAAACTAAAGGAACATTAAAAACCAGACTGTGCTTGTCTTGTGCTTAGCTGTGCTCACAGCTATGCTCAGGGAGTGACAGTGACCTCTGGAACTCCCGGTAACCACAGTTTAGCATATGGTTGAACTTGAGTCTCCAAGCATGAAGAAATAATGATTCGTTGGGAATTTGGGGGAATTACTGACCCTGAGAGAAAGATTACAAGTCTGAAAACAGGCAACTTTGTTTTCTGACACATTAGCATATCTCTACAGAAGCAGGGTGCAGGGTGGTTTAAGTGACAACTAGTCACCGTGCCAGGACCCCAAGTCCTACTTCACCACTGGTTAGCAGTGTGAGTTTGGTTAAGTGACGCGACCTTCCTGTGCCTTAGCTTCTTCACCAGCAAGAACAGGAACGCATCCCAGAAGCCCTGTCATAATAAACAGGTAAAGTCAAGAAAAGGAGTGACTGCCCGATAAAACGCAAGCAGGACACCACCACCTGCCCAGGACACATTGTTAACATTTGATGGCCTGCTGGAAAGACAGGTTCCTGAGCCAAACTAGGGTCATGAGAGTTACTTCTAAAATGTAATGGTTTTTCAGATCTAATTTGTATATCCAGGTTCCAACAAACAAACATTAGGAACCAAAATAACCTAAATAGCAGCAGTGTGCATTGCAAGCTTCTGTCTGCCCACGTGAGGCTTAGAAGTGGCACTTCAGCCATTTTTTACTGTGTGCTTGGAAGCCACAGCAAGGAGGACAGTCCCTCGGGGCTTCAGTCACTCCGAACATTCAGGGTGAACGAAAGGGTTCAGATCTTTCATCCACAAGGAACCGAACCACCCAGGAACTCACAACTGACTCATAGCCAACAGGCATGTGTGCAAAGACACACCAACTTGATTTTTTTTGTACAAGTTAAGTCTCCAACATCATCCTTAGTTGAAGTGAAACAAAATAAAACCCAGGATATTCAGTTCATGCTGAATATTAAAAATAAAAAAAGTATATCCCACCTCTGATCATAACTAAATGAATATTTAGCAAGACCTGTCCTGATTGCCTGTCACCATCATATCACAAACTAGTTAGACTTTCCAGGTGAGTTTTTTTTTTTTTTTTTTTTTTCAGGTCAGAATACTTTCTTCTAAGGTGATGATCCCTAGTCAGACACAGCCCGTCTTGGGGGAAGGGGGCTGCTTTTCCTCCTCTCCCAGTCACCCCTGGGCAGGTCCAGTCTGAGCACTCACACAGACACACCCGGGAACTGTAAACTATTTTAACAACAGGACGTTTCTCCCACCTCAAAAGTGGGATCACCTTTTCAGCCTACTGATGTCCCAAGGGTGTTCTGAGTATCAACAAGTTCACATTAGTCAGGCACTTTGATTTCTACAGACAAAAGGCTCTGTGGAACTACAAAGTATGATTATCCAAACCAACAGCCTTTGTGGAGTACTCGAGATGACAAGGGAGGAGGCAGACAGGCTACTGGTTCCCACTGGTGCCCTCCCCAAAGCAAAGCTCCCACAATCCCCAAGGCCAAGGCAGGGCCAGTCGAGGGAAGCCATAGTGTACCAGCACTTGGCTGCACTCTTCCTTATATAGTCAATGGAGAGGGAATCCCTCTGTGTGCATATTTTCAGTTCACATTCCCAAACAGTATAGGCAAACACATAGATTTCAGCTGTGATTTACAGGGCTGCCTCTGCCTGGGCCAGTCACCAGGTTAGGGCCATGCACACATCCCTGTCATAGGATGAGTCTGAGTGAGTGGGTTTCTTTGGGAACCCTGACGCCTTTTCTAAAGAAGGTGCCAGCAGGTTGGTGTACCTATGCCCCTGAGAATGTCCACAGGCACCCATGCCAACCCCACTTGAAAACTGAGAGGCTAAAGTGAGAAGATAATTTATATGGCTTGTTTTAAAATCTACACTGAATCTAGCCTTGGGACTTTCCCTTGGATTCTGGAGTACTTGCAAGACTGTAACCATCTTTAAGATTGTGGAATATTATATAATCGCAGAGACTAGTATTAGACTATATGTGCACATCATTTGGAGGTACTAGAGATTTCATCCAGAACCTTATTCCTACTAGGCAAGTGCTCAACTATTTCCTGCCCTAAAAGGAATTTTTGAGGGACACAAAGGCCTAAGTAGACCTCTTCTCTCATAGCATGTGACAGCCTTTTGGGAGGAGCCAAACACAGGCTGGCATTAAACTGTGTTCTTCACTACCACAGATACTCACACACGTGCCTTTAGCTGAGCTGCTCAGAGTTGAGATTTAAAACCCCCGAAACAGCCTGGTGACGAGAGCTCAGAGGAAGAGTATACATGAGACCCTATGTTTAATCCTTAGTACCAGATAAAACAGACAAATGCCCAATAAACAAGTAAACAAACAAATACCTTGGCCTTCACCAAAACTGTAACAGTGATTTATTAGGGAGATGGGAGTCCTATTAAAGCAAGCCACAACATACTATAATGTGGTGCCACTGAGTGGTTCAGGCACCTAGACCTTCCAAAGCACCGACCCCCTAGTCTTGGGAAACCGTATCCATCCACTGCACTAAATTCATTCTTACTACAAAGCCTGGCAAAGTATCAGAAGGAAATTCAAAGAGAAAGAGAAAAAGCTCCTGAGCCTGAAGGGTTAACTCACTTGTCAAAAAAAAAAAAAAAGAAAGAAAGAAAGAAAGAAAGAAAAGGGGACATGTATAATTTCCTTTTATCCTAAAACAATGCATTTATTATTTTCTGTGTATCTGGTAAAGGGCATGGCTTTCCGAGTGGAAAACAAAACAGACGTCGGTCACATGTTTATTTGCCTCACCTCCTCCCTTCCCTTCTGATAAATAATCAAACATGCCATCCAGAAAAAACAAAATCAGCGAGCTGGGAAATTTGATGGTCATCAAGCAGGCAGAGATAGCGAGCAGAGCGGCCCACTGTTCCCACACTGTGCTCTCGGCCCCACACCTACACTAACATCTGAGTAAATAGCCCGCTCACTCTTTCCATCTTCCCTACAATTACTCCTACTGTTAAACAAATTGTCCTTAAGGCAGTCACAAACATCTTTTCCCCCCCTCCTGCAAAGCAGGACAACTTCTGGACATTGAAAAAAAAAAAAAAAAGCCATCTCAACCACAGCAGTACACACAGAGACTTGTTTATTTGTGTAGATGTTTCTCCTATTAGACGGTTTGGACAACTAGGAAAATTCTATTCCTTTCCCTACCCTAACAGATGCTGTTGAAAATATTGAAGTTTCTGGATATTTAGTCTGAGGACTAACCAAGTTCAAAATAATAGCAATTCTCTTAAGATCTAAGGAGCCAATTTTCTACTTCCTGTCTATTCCCTCATCAGTACATAGCTTAAAAAAAAATAACACCTGGCTTGCCAATTATAGTGAAGCTGAAGAACAGGGCTGGAGGGGGTGGAGAGGGAGGGGAGAGAGGCCAGAGGGTGGACCAGGGCAGGAAAAGGTGGACCCGTTTTTAAAAAGCTCATACCATGTGTTCTCAAGTCATTTCTCCTGAAGAGCCCAAGCTCTGCCACCCCAGTGCCAGGGCTTGCTGGGCCACCCTAATTACTACCCACAGTGAAAACGCTCAAAAGAGGGTCCGATATCACAGTTAACCACCATGGCTGGAAGGGAGGCAGCAGGCTTTCTCTTTTCCCCGGGCAGCCCACTCCGTTTAAACAATAGTAACATGAATGAGCTAATGACCGTGCGTGCTTCGGCAGTCTGACTTTTATTGGCATGAAATTGGTACAAATATTATCAAGAGCGATTCGCCCGTGATGACGGTGTCATGATGTCAACCTCCGAGGACAACTCTGCAGAGTGTCACCGGCACCATCCCCACACTCTCTCAGGACTTGAGATAACAGGAAGGAAAAAAGCAGGCGGCACCCAAGGCAGCGGCGGCGGCGGAGGGAAAGTTACAATCTACATCCAGCCTGTAAAAGTGTCTGAAAACACTGGCTGGTTCTTCCCGATCAGAGCCAAAGCCACATGTGAAATCAAGAGAGAATTAACAAGGAGTTAGCAGGATCCCTATGGTGGAAAAAAAAAAGGAAGAAGAAGAAAAAGGAAAAAAAAGCTTAGATGGAGACTGGAGGGAGGGAAGGGAGCACACAGTAAACAACTTGAAGCATCTCATTTTGTCCTTTACAGAACGTCTGCCCGAGCAAAGATCCCAGCTTAAAAGTTTAACCCATTGAAAATGTTCTTTTTTTTTTTTTCATCTGGACACTTACAGAGAAAATGAAGAGTTTGACAGAGTGAGTCAGTCGGCGCCCGCGTCTCGTCTCTCTTTGCAGTTCTGTCTTGCTGTGGATGAGCTCTGGCTGTTTCTGTGAAGCGGGGGTTTGCCGAGTGGTAACAGAGATGTTTGAATAAACAGGAAGTGCTGAGCGCTGAAGCACACTCGAGGAGAGAACACACTGGAACACTGCCCTTTGTAGGCAACCTCGGGGAGGTTTGTCTCCACAGTAGCTGGCTGGGCTCTCACTCAACGACAAGGAAACCACAAGAATTCCTCAAGTAATTCTTCACTTTCAAAGCTGGAAGATCAGTTGGAGCTTGCAGGTAATTTTCAAAGTTGCACGGAGCACTTAAAGGAATCTATTAATGTTCAACGCATCTAAATCACTCCAGGATGGCAAGCAGGGATACAGCCCACACCGTGTGCCCCAGTAGACCAAGCCCTAGCCAAACACAGCTCCCGCACGCAGGCAAGTACACACCAACAGGGTTTCAGGAAACCTGTTCTTGAGATATTTTTGTGGTGACATTTACATAGGCAGGATGAGAGAGAGAGAGAGAGAGAGAGAGAGAGAGAGAGAGAGAGAGAGAGAGAGAGAGAGAGAGAGAGAGAGAGAGAATTCAGACCTTGCTGACCTTAAAGGATTTGGATCACATATATTTTTAAAGATCACATCATCCAGCATTCCAGGGATGTGCCCTCTATCTGGTTTGATTGCTTTTCCTTTACATTTACCCCCTCTGCTATCAGGAAAACTACCCGTGTATCGCACAGTGCCCACATGCCTGCTTGAACACCCCTTACCCTGTCCTAAACTGATTAACAAGGTCCTGTCTTCAGTCACCAGTAGAACCTGACAGGTACCGTTAAAAAAAAAGAAGAAGAAGAAAAAAGTGGTGAACCACAGGAGGTGTAGCAGGTCAGCCTGAAAAATGGGAGGAAGAGTCGAACAGCCATATTCGATTGAAAACAAGGAGATAGCAAAGGCTTCCTTCCTAAAATGTATTGCTGTTGTGGCCGAGATCCCTGCCACAGAGCGTCTGATTTGTTATTGAGCATGGAATGCTGGCCTGTCTGTCAGGCAGGTGCTAATACTCGGCTAAAATAACTCATTGGGAGCTGTCAGTGAGATGTTTACATAGGCCCCAATCTTTTCTTCATAGAAGGAAATTTTTTTTTTTACTGGAATTCATCTTCTTTTGATCTCACATTCAAAGCAACGGCAGCTTGATAGACATTCAAGTCTGAAAGCAAATCCAGACGCTGAAGATAAACCGCCAGAATATGACAGGCAGAAGCACCTAAAGCTTACAAAAATGAAGAGAACAGCATGTCGCCTGAGTATTACAATAGCAAAAATCAAGAGACATATTAGGTGGAACTGATCAGCCACAAAAACAGTTCAAAAGGCAGATCACAGAAACAGGACTCGGCGGAGGGGGGTGGAGGGGGAGTGGGATCAATCTTGGTTTTTCTGCCTCACCTCCCTCCTGAGCCTCCATGTCTGCCTCTCCCCTGCATGAAGGGTGGAATGTCCAATGCAGAGGTTCTTCTCTAACTGGGCTGGTCCATGTACAGAGGTGCCAAAGGATTTGCTAACAATCTGCTTCAGGGGGCATGTGCCCAGGCTCCCGCGGGCTACATTGTACTGGCATCCCTGTTTCTGCTCTCAAATGCAGCAGAAGCCTGGCCCAGGGGAGGAAGGCAGGCAGTCAGGAGATGCTCATCTGGCACAAACCAAGCTGAGATGGGGCTAACACTCTCCTCAGATGGCCAGGCAGTGAATGAATGCAAGAGCCCCACCTGCAGTCACACGCATGGTCAGATTCCTCCGGTCCCAGAGACAACATGCCACTGTTCCACCCCTAGAAGCTTTGAAGCCAACTAGGCCAGTCTCTTAAAGGGATTATCGCAAGGACTTTTTTTATGGGCATAAAAAAAATGTTAAAGAACTTTTTCTTAGAGGCATACTATTGTTTTTAAATAATGCCTCTTGTTCTAGTTAAAGTCAATGCATATAACAGCAGAAAAAGCGGTTCTCTGAGCAGTTCTTCCCTTGAGTTGTTTATTAGCAAACACTGAAAGGGAAGAGGCAGAATCAGGTTAAAGAACAGCAGATTTCTGCAGAATTTACCCTGTGGTTCTTTCCCAATTGTGATCTTCTTCTGGGACTGGAAAAAAATCAGATTCTCTTTCTTATGGTATGCTAGGGTTTTTAAAACTACTGCATTTCCCTCTTCCTCCCTCTCTCTTCCCTTCCTCCTGCCTTCCCTCCATAGTAAGTCCACAGTAAACTATGGATTTAAAAATGCACAACCCAATTTTCAAAGCTATACTCAGTCTATGGTTTGCTTTGCACCAATAGGATACCTGGGTAACTGAGTTACAAACGTGGAAACTGTGAGGAGCGGGGCCAGTAGACTGTGAGGCACTCAGAAGTTAGGGTGTCCACACAAGAGCTGCCTTTCAAATACATGTTCAGTGTATTCACGCAAACATTCCTTATGATACCATCCTATTATAAAGATTACGGTAGTCTCATACTCTCATCGAGCTGGACAGAGACCCCTGGGAAGGAAACACTACAGGTCTCTGCTGGGGAATTCTTTCAGTGAGGGTGCTTCAGGAGCAGTTCAACTAGCTCCATGGGGACATCCTTTAGCTATGGCAGGCCAGAAGGATGGCACTGTTGGAAATTCCAGAAGGTCCTTGGGAGCATTGGCCAGGGGCTAGCACTGATAGGCAGGCATTTGCCAATTGGGACCAACACAGGGGCTTGGGACCATGGCGGTGCCATCCTGGGGGCCACTGTTCTAATATCCTGGGGTGTGTCAATACATGCCGTATCAGGTGTTTGGCTGTGTCACTATGTGTTTGACTTGGGGGTAAATATTTTGCACATTTTTAACAAATATTTTTCTGTTTTGCTCAGTCAAGACATGTTATATGTTCACACTATTTGTAAATATTTTTCTCCTTTTATAACAATAATACCCTTTAAGTCAAAGCATGTTTGTATTTATTATATCAAAACAAATTCTTAGTTCAAAACAACATGACATGTTGTCTACATGGTTTCCAGGTTACACAGAAATGGTTTCACTTATGTTTCTAACACACACACACAAACAAACAGCAAACACTGTACCAGAGTCTAAGCTGTTTTTGAAAAAGTCACCTCTCACCAGTCAGTGGTGGTGCAGGCCTTTAATCCTAGCACTCGGAGGCAGAGCCAGGCGGATCACTGTGAGCTCTAGGCCAGCCTGGGCTACAGAGTGAGTTCCAGGACAAGCTCAAAAGCCACACAGAGAAACCCTGTCTTGAAAAACCACACCAAACCAAAACCAAAACAAACAAACAAAAGTTACCTCTCCCCGAGCCATGTGGAGAGATCATACACTCAGAGCTGCAGATTTTCCTTGGAATTGTACTCGATCACACACACAAGTCAGTCTCCTCCATTATTCTCTGCCATCAACGACAAAAGAACAATGCAGCTGCTTTCACCACTTACTCCCTGAATTTCTCAACTTCAATATTCCACATTACTGTAATTTGCCCCCAAACAAGGGAGGTTTACCATAAAAGTGAAATGCAATTTCCCTCGTAGATTAGAAAATAGAATTTCTCCTTCCACAAAGAATGCAACTGCCTCCACTTTGATGCAAGAAGTGACATTCCTTTTCTAGGGACATTAAAGGTCTGTTTAAAAAAAAAAATCTGCCAAGGAAGGCGGCCTTCATTAGTATAATTAAATGACTGTTGGGCTTTTTTGATATAAACAACTTTTGCGATGTCATTTTAAAAACCTCCTAATAACACCATTAAAGAGCTGCCATTTTTAACCAAGAGGCTGTCTGCTCGGGGCCATGGGATGGTAGCCATGCTTCAGGCCCCTTCCCCTCTCCCCTTTCAGACTTCTGCTGGACTTGAATGTCACCGTAGACCTTGAATCTTTGAATGTGAAATGGCCTCGCTAATTGCTTTAATTGCTTGAAGATGTGCAGGCAGGTGAAACCCGATCCCCGTGGCCATTGTGGAGACTAAGAACAACACTGGAATGTTTACACAGTGGTTTGATTTTAATAGACAGAAGGGCTGAGTTTAAGACAGCAGGAACACAGCTAGTAGGTGACCTCTTAATGTAGTCCTCCTCTAAAAACAATAATAATAAGGACACACAACCAAACACAATGTCATGTTCTGAAAGGCAGTATCCTAAATACCAAGGTTATTACCCGGTACCTGACATTTCCACCCGAAACGCTACACTTGAGAAAATTAAAACAAAACGTACTTTATATGTCAGTCACCTTCTAAACAGATTAGGACTCTATGGTTTTTTGAAGTAAGCACCCTCATTTAAATTTTAAATTGCTAATTTTTTCTCACTAGTGTAACACGCCATTGTCCCTTGGAGGGGGGGGAGGCCTAAGTGTCCCCCCCCACACTTCTGGTTTCCTGTCTCTTGCATGTTCTTTGACTGTAGAGTTGACACCAACGCTATGCACAAACATGCATCCCCCTCCAGCTTGTCCTCTTGCTCTATGACCTCAGGGTCTGCTTCTCATTAATAGGACTAAGCAGGACTTTGGAGTGACCATTCAGCAGTAGTGGCCATACTCCTTAGATGTTTTAATGGCTTGAGATGGACACCGAGAGGTTTGGTGATGCCTTCCCATGGCTGTCTTCTCATGGGGGCACAAATATTATCAGTGCGTGATAGAAAATGATTGATGTGCCGTAATCACTTACCCACAAAGGTTAAGCAGGAACAGATTTATAAAGGTGAGTACATATACTTTATATAAAATAAATATATACGTTCATGTATGCATGGGTACATATACAGATATCCATGTGCATATGTGCATACACATTAATACACACGGGATTCACGTGTATAGGAATATTTCATAGTCAAAAATAGTTCACTGCTGCAGAAAGGAAAAAATACCCTCCCCAAAATGCAATGATTTTAAGGGTAAGCTGGGCAATTTGAGGCAATAGATGTAGTTTGTAAATTATTTCAGACAAGGAGGTACTCCTCCACAGAGCAGGGAGTATTGTGTAAGTCCTGCTTACCTAAGTAATGTTGCACATTAACTCGTGACGATGAAATACAAATTGCAGAAAGGAAGAAAAAACAACACAACAACAGGAAAACGGTCCTTTTCAAAGCATCAACGTTGGAAATGCTATAAGCTATGTAATAAACGTAGGCATTTCTTTGCCCCAACAATTTGTACCCAAACACAGAGACAGAATAATGAAAGCAAAATCCGTGCATAGAATATCCTTTGAACCACGCTCACCTCACATGTATTTATCAACACTTGCACCCTTTCCTAAAAGTGAAATCCCCTGGTAAGAAGTAATGTCCTTCCCTCTGAAAAAGGAGGGGAGACAAGTATCCATTTAAACATTAAGTATAAACTAGTCCAAGCCAGCGAGAGGTACACACAGGGAAAAGTAAACAGGCCCTACTGCCTACCCCCAAAATAGTTCCCCTTTGAAAGCTCTCAGCAGCGAGTGCCTGGTACCGAGGGCTGCCCTGCTTGCTGGAAGGGTCAGCAGAGCTATGTTAAGCTGACAGGTTCAGTTTACAGCGGCCAGGACTTTGTTTGGATATACTGGCCTTGCTCACCGCCAGCTTAACAACAGATGGCTAGAAAACTTTCATTATGTTGCACAGGACTGAACTGCAAACAATCCGGAAAACTGTGAAGAAGTTTAACTCCCTCTGAACCAATGTGCCAAACCAAAGCCCGCACAGGCCCAGGGGCCTGTAGAAGCAGGCTGAGCACAGAACCTGCCAAGTGGAGTTTAGGAGAAGCTACCCTCCCTTTCAGGCTGCGGATCTAGAGAGAGCTACCAGAGGTTTTATTTTAACTGTTCGAAGGCCGGACCTTATAAGGAGTTGTACCCATTGTGCTGTCTTGTATTTTATTTTCCCAAAACTCAGCGACAGACTTTCTTTCCCTTCAGAGAGAAAAAGCTTCCAGACAATTCCCAATCCCCAAGCTCCCTTCCTGCCTCCCCTTTCTTCAGGAAGCTGGCAGGACTGCTCCAGTCTCACCCCAAACACCTAGATTTAAATATGACTTACCCAAATCTGCGTATAATTTAAATATTCATTAAGCCGTTTCAATCCCACCAAATCCTAGTCTCTTCTAATGCTTGGAGACAGGTTATAAATACACCTTCAAAGGTTTAATTCAATTGGCAATCGGAGAGGTCTTATCACTGGAAATGTGTTATTTTCCTATTATTTGAGAAATGAACAAATGTGTTTTCCACAAATGCATTTTAGAAGCTACCCTTTGCTGTTATTGAAAGGAAATTGTGTTTATGACTCCTTTAGCATAGTGTAAACTCATAAACGTCAACAGAGAGTACAAGGAAAACTGTCAACTAAATATTGTTTCCTTCACGAGCTGTTCTTCCAAGTCAATTACGCCTTTCAACTTCTGGGGCATTGTATGATAAACGGGCAGTAAAAATCATTCACATTAATATACCATGGTGCCTTGCCTGCAAAAGGTAATTAAGGAAGTAAATGACTCATAAGAATAGACATATTAGCTGCAAAATGAAAGGCAACTGGGCTGCCACATAAAAATATGTACCATTAAGATACCGCATTTTCATATTCCTGTAATCAGCTCCACTAGACTAATGCTTATTTAATCCAGTTCTGAGCTAAGTCCATCAACAACTGTTTTTCGCTGTTTTCTCCTTGACTGAACATTATGAGAGCAGGTTTGGAATAAATACTGCAATGAGATTTTTGCATACTCAATTGAAGAACAGGTTTTTCCATTTTAAAATCTATTTTTCTTTCCCCGAGAAATACAACATTAAAAAAAAAAAAAAGATTACTGGTGGGAAAAAAAAATTAGACAGAGCAAGTTAGACGTGCCTCCTTAACAGGTAGGGTGTCTGGGGGAAGAGATATTTGTTTCTATATTCACCTTTTCTGGCCATTAGGAGCATAAGGATGTCAGGCTTCCAGTTGCCAGACCCCTGCTTCTTTCCGGAAGGCCTCTTGTTAATAATACTGCCTTTCCCTGGCATGATGGAGCCATGGGAAATTCATGCTTTAGTAAAGGTGGAAGGAGAAGGTAAGACCTGAGGAGGGAGCTGGTGAGTGGGGTGATGGTAGAGGTCTCAGAATAGCCCAGTGGCCCCTGAGTCCTTCCAGAGTTAGCCACCTGACAGACAGATGACCCCTTCTTAGGAGAACTGAAACTAACCACAAACTCTCCACTCCCCTGTCCAAATTCAGGCCCCTGTACTTGATTCCCCATGACCTTTTATTTTAAGGCATCCCCGACAGCCCCTCCTAGCCCAGTCCCAGAAAAACATTATCCATGTAATGAAGGCTGAGACGGTTTTTGGAGGCGAAGTTGCTCACCTTTCTTCCCCTCTGCACCCTTGGTCCTCATCAGTGACAGAGGCCAGCCGTGTGCACTGGGAATAGGTCTAGAGACACTAGATGGGGGAGGTTTCCTGGATGCAGAAGAAATGCCCCGTCTTGTGGAAACTGGAAGCTTCTGTCTTAACTGATGGTGCATAGTCCTTCTGATCCAGTTTGGATATCTGTTTCTACAATTCCAGCTATCCTTGCTTGCCCAATGGTAGCAATAAAAACTGGTCTATAGGGCCGGGTGGTAGTGGTGCACGCCTTTAATCCCAGCACTCGGGAGGCAGAGCCAGGCGGATCTCTGTGAGCTCAAGGCCAGCCTGGGCTACAGAGTGAGTTCCAGGAAAGGCGCAAAGCAAAGCTACACAGAGAAACCCTGTCTCAAAACAAAAACAAAAACAAACAAACAAACAAACAAAAAAAAAAAAACCAGGTCTACAAATAATTGCAGGACCTGCCTCCAAATGCTTCTAGACCTGGGCTCCAAATGCCTCTAGACAGTGTCCGCCACTTACTAAGAAACCACAAAGCGATCTTAGCTTGTTTGCTCTCTGGGAGAAGGCGGCTTTGAACAAGCAAGGTTCTAGATTTCTGTAAGAGTTAGGCCTTCACTCTCCCTGCTGCCTGGCACCTAGAAGATGTTTTGTTTTCAGAACTGATGAACAGCTGGCCAGGTCCTCAAGGGCAGTCCAGGTCAGAACAGCCTGACAAGGAGCCCTTGCTATTGACTTGTCTTTTCAGGGCCTGGTGAATGCAGGGAGCCCCCTAGGTATAGGTGGATCTCACCTTGCAATGCGTTGTTGCCTCTTGCTTGCTGGAGCAGATACTGCTTAGAACAATTAATGAGCTCTAGTCCTTTCTCTAATTAAAGAACAAAGGTCCTTGTGCTCACAGAACAGCGGGGAACACACGTAGGGGTGACATAAATGCTTCTAATTGCCTTCAAATGGAATTCTTGAGATTTAGGAACATAATAGGATTGGGAACTAGGAGCATTTCCACCATCCTTTACAAATAAGCCTTTGCAGAACATAGTTAGCTGTTAATAATAAATACACCACTATCAAAGATGCAAAGTTATGACTGTGATGCCTGTAACCTTTGTGTTTGTGACAATTAACCCACACACGCACGAATACAATGATACATGAATTAGTTTTTTGTTTTTTTTAAATACATTGGAAAAAAATAATAAAATAAAAGGACCTCATAGGAAAAGGAAGGCAAGGAGGCAGCTCCTCTGAGCCTGGTACTCAGCAGACCTTCAGCGATTTGGATTCAAACATGTAATTAAGAAAGATAACCCCAGTGTTCATAGTCATTAGAGGTTTTGGGTAATAGAATACTCTCTCTCCAAAGTGTGACAAATACAGTACACTTCTGAATAACCTGCAATGCCTGGAGGAAGTACACTTGCTACCAAGGGCAAAGCCGCTGTGCAGTGAGAACAGTAATGACAGGCTGGCGTTCAACTCCATTAGCTGCTATGTGATGGCAGCACATTCGCCAGCATGCGACCTGTGAAAAATCCGAGATCTCTTTAAATCTTTGAATTGGATTACTGCATTAATTCTTAAGAACTGCGATCCCTCAACCAAGTCAAATTGCCCTCATTAACAGTGGAAAAACTGCCTCTGCAATAAGTATTTCTTTTAAAAGATATTTATTATCTATAATCACTTTCACATACTTCACCTAGAAATCTAACCAAATAACGCCAACAACTCTGAAACCAGCATCCCAACTATGCATATTAATTTGGGTTCAAATAAAAATAAAAATGAAAGCCTTTGCGCATTGCTTAAATTGACTTCCCAGGTACCAGACATCTCCTCTCACACTAAGTAGTCGCCAGCTCCAGGTTACAGGAGACACTGGGGCACACCGAGGGCTCTGGAGTAGAAGCCTCAGCTGACTGGGGGCACAGCGGTCTCTCAGCTTCTCTGTTAGAGATGGTGCATGGATGGAATTCAATCCAGACTGGGTTCTTCATGCTACTGTAACAACTGGCAGTACAGATTCCTCTAAATCACACTCAGAGAATTAAAAGGCAGGCAGAAGACAGGAAACAGTAGCAATGTAGCACCCAGCGTGGAAATGACACCCATAATAGATATTTACAGCACGGGCTCCCTCCATTCTTCCCACATCAGCTTTGCCAGGAATGTTCAACCTGTTGGGAGGATGTACTCCGCTGGGTCCTTTCAGACCAGCAGTTCCTAATCTGTGAGGAGGCTTGATCCCTTTGGAGGTCAAATGACCTTTTCACGGGGGTCACGTATCAGATGTCCTGCATATCAGAGATTTACACTATGATTCCTAACAGTCGCAAATGAGTTATGAAGGAGCAATGAAATAATTTTATGCTTGAGGATCACCATAACATGAGGAACTGGATTAAGGAGTTGCAGCATTAGGAAGGCTGAGAACCACAGTTGTAGAGAGATGGAAAAGAAAAAAGGAAGGCATGAGTGTTCAGTGATCAACTCTGCCATTCTTCCCTAGAATGGCCTCATCCGGTCTCACCCTGAGCATACTGGAATAAATTCTAGTCCTTTATGATCAATGGAGGTCCCTCTGAGGACTGGTCTCCAGCATCACAGTACTATCTTTTCTGGCTCAAGTCTCCTCCATCACTGGCCAGGGCATGAGGGTCTTCACATCAGTGACGCTGAGCAAGTGTGTTCTGAGCAAGTGTGTTGGTACCTGGCAGAAGTGGGCTGGTCTGGATTTATTGACCCTGACTATTTTTAGAGTGTGTGTTACCGAACGGGAAAAGGAGGAGAA
Organism: Peromyscus maniculatus bairdii; assembly: GCF_049852395.1. NCBI lineage: Eukaryota > Metazoa > Chordata > Mammalia > Rodentia > Cricetidae > Peromyscus > Peromyscus maniculatus. The sequence goes on from NC_134854.1 coordinate 121,474,873, forward strand.
GCTTTCCAAGCTGGCGAAGAACCAGTGCTTCTAAACAGCGACAATAAAATGCTAACTGGAGTTCCTAGTAAAAACCCAGAGGCCTTACAGGTTCCAAAGTGCCTTCTGAATCATAAAGAAATACAGATAAGCTTTGCTCCGTGTTGTGTCATTGTGTGTGAAATGTGCTTATCTACAAAAGATGTGAACATAGGCAGTCCCTGTTTAACTTACAAGGAGGGAAAAATCAATTAAACAGAGCATCCAAAAGGAGCGGAGGGAAGGCCCTTGGAGCTGGAGCAGCGTATTTCTAACAATCTTATCATCTATTGCAACTTTAACATACTAACTTCCCCAAACTATTTGCTGTTAAAAATGAGTATCTCCATTCCATACCAGATGCACAGAGTCATGCTTAAGATAATTCGGTTTAACAGTCATGGTAAGAGTATTTATTTTTTGAGTCTCAAGAATGCCTCCAGAATTCGTGTTCACGATCCTCCTACCCTGCATGGTGGGAAACATCTATCCGTTTTACGGAGGAAATCAGGTTCTGGCTGGGCCCATGTGTTTGAAAGCTTGGCTCCCAGATGGTGACACTGATTTCCGGTTCAGCTAAGGGTACTTAGCTGGTCAACTCCAGAGCTCTCCACAGATTCTCTGTGGGTCATTACTGTGGCTGCCTGAAAAAACAAAACAGGAGGGAAAGGAGACAGAGGCGTCTGGGGTAGGCACTAAAAAACGCTAAACACAAAGTGCCTGGGATCCCAGTCCTAGCACTTGGAAGACCAAAGTGGAAGGACAAGAAACTCAAGGCCAACCTGGGCTAATTGGTGAGTTGAAGGACAGCCTGGGCTACAGAACAAGACCCTTTCTCTCTTTCTTTCTTCCTTTCTTCCTTCCTTCCTTCCTTCCTTTCTTTCTTTCTTTTTTTTTTAAAAAAAGAATTTTGCTATGAACTATGATTCGCACATGAGTCAACCCAAGATACTGAGGCTCACCGCTTGCCTCCTTCCTGGGAGCACCCCAAGTCATGCAGCACAATGCAGACACTGTTCCTCTCAGCCTCCATCTGCAGAGTCTCCTGTCTCTGAGTGCTTTATGACTGTCAATCAGGATCTTGTCAAACAGTAACTGCTTTAGCAATGACCTCATGAGTAACTCGGGTTCAGGATTCTAGCAGCCTCTTGCGGCACATGGTAATGTTAACCATTCTCCAGTCCCAGAGTCTTCCCAAATTCGCAGGTCATTAATCACAGAAGGCTTCATATCTACTGCATGCTGTGCCTGGGCCTTGGAAGTGAGGGGGATGGGACGGGACAGGGCTGGACCTTCCTTTCTCAACACTTCACACAGTCCAGCTGGAGTGGGAGTTACCATGCGGGCAGAGACCTGATACTAAGAAAGATAAGAGAGCCACCATCCAAGAACAACTTGACCCACTGCCGCGATTTCACCCCAATGGCAGTAAATCATCTGGGAATTGATCTTTGAGCAGGTGATATATAAGATAGAGCAGAGAAGGAACCAGACAGGAAAAGGAACAGAGGGAAGATCCTGGGAGCTGGAACAGAGATAATGCTAAAGAAGAGATAAGCTTACTAAACAGTTAGTGACACACCACTGTCCAGTCAACGAATACAATGTCTTACTCTCTCGGAACACACAGAAATAAACTGATCACAAATATACGTTTTATGAAATGATCTAAGTGTAAAAAGCATCTTATTGACAGAAACAGAAACGCCTCATAAAATCATCAAAGCATTTACATAATCACTATGGAGGCTAGCTCTTGCTTCTGTTTTTAACCTTTTTTCAAGTCTCCTTGTAATGAAGTAGGCAGAATTCTAAGATGACCCCCTGGCACACACCCCCACCTCCAGTACAGGCACCCACCCCTTCTCGGGAAGTCAGTCCGTCACAATGGAGGGGCTGATGCTGAGGGAATTTGCAGCTGTAAACAAGGTCATAGGTCAGCAGGACTGAAGATAGAGTGCTTATCTGAAGGGGCCTGCCAGCATCACATGAACCCTTTAAACTGGCATTTCTGAGATCGGAGGCCGAGGATGTCAGAAATCGGAAGTACAAGAAAGATCTGATGCACTGTTGCTGGCTTCAGGATGAGCTGGTCACGGGGCAAGAGACCATAGAAGGCACAAAAGATGGGTGCAGTCTCGGGCCAACCAATCATCAGCAAGGGAATAAGGACCTCGGTCCTTCAACCTTGGGACTGTCCATACCTGTATGAGTACAGAGCAATCTTCAGCAAGAACTCAGGCCAGCGAAGACCTTCATCTCAGCCCGCTCATCTCCCAAGCACATAGCCCAGCAACTCTGCACCTGCCTTCCTGACCTACACAAACATAAGCTGCCAACAGCATGTGCAAGCTGCCAGATTGGTGGTGGCGATATGCTATGCAGCAACAAAGGACGTACAGAAAAGAAAAACCTTATTGCCTATGTTGAAAGTTAATAAAAGGCGTGGTTTTTTAAAAAATATACATTTATTTAATTCTGTGTGTCTTTGTGTATGTGCCTGAGTGTAACTATGTGTATCATATGCATGCCGTGCCTGAGGAGGTGAGAAGAGGTCTGCTGGAATTGGAGTGACAGATGGCTGTGAGCCACCGCTTGTGTGCTGGGACTCGAACTTGGGTCCTCTGCAAGAGCAGCCAGAGCTTCTCACTGCAGAGCCACACACAGCTATGGTTGCTGAAAGGGGTTCTTCTTTTTTGACAAGAACTTAAGTGGGAGAGGGGAGAAGGGAGGAGGAGCCTGTCCTCTGGTCCCTCATGGAGCACTGTGGGGTACTGTTAAAATCTGAGTGCGAAATGCTCCTCGTGGGCCCAAGTGTTTCCATGCTTGGCCCGAGGATGATGGCACTGCTTTTTGAGACTGTAGAATCATTATGAGTTGGGGTGGAGCTGGAGGAAGTACACCTCTTGGTGGCAAGTCTTGTGGTTAAAGACCCCCTGCTGCTTCCTGGGCTACCAAGATGAGAACGAGCAGCCTCGTGGTCCTGCCTATGGCCTCCAGCTATTCCCAGCCATGCCTTCCACACCGTGATCAAGTATGCCTCCTTGAACCAGAAGCCAAAATGCATCCCTCCTTTCTTAAGTGGCTTTTCGTTAGGTATTTGGTAACACCAACAATTAGAGGATCTGAGGAATGCTGCAGCCCAGGCCATCACCGCTCCCAGGCCTCACTCTACCCATCTGTAACAAGGGAGCAACAGGAAATGTGGTGATGGGCAGCATACTGGGAGAAGACACAGGTGAAGATATCTAGGAGATGCAATTTAGAAACCACATTTTTTGTTTCTGTGGGTTTGAGGTAGCATCGCTTGTAGCCTGGACTGGCCCCACAGCCACTATGTAGCCGAGGATGATCTTGACCATCCTGCCCCCACTTCTAAAGTGCTGGGATTACAGGTGTGTGCCATCACCCTGGGTTGGCACAGTGCTGAGGATGATCCCAGTGTTTCATGCATGCTGGGCAAGTTCCCTCCCAACTGAGCTACGCCCCAGCCCCCGCATTGGTTTTTCTTCTGTACTGTTTCCTTCAGGAGCCACTAGATAATGATTATCCTCTTCCAATTATCCTAATTACCTATGCTAATAATGATCAAGGCCCAAATTCAAAATCATCTCTGGCTAGAGAAGAGAAGGGGCACTGTAAACCCTTCTTGATGTTTTCGACAGCCCACGCACAGGGTAGAAAAAGTCATTTCCCTGGGGAAGGGGAAGATGGGTGGGCGGTGGCGACCATGACTCCCACCTTCCTTCTCGGCAGACACCCAGTATGTGGAAGGTGCTGTGGAATCGGCCTGGCTGTGAATCCCAGCTTCACACCTGACCTTAGGCAAGGGAGCACTCCACTCTGTACTGAATTCCTCACATGTGGAGTATGAAGAGGAAATAGTGCTGTTATAGCTGAGGTGAGAAGTTGGTGGTTTAACATATATACAGTGCTTCTTAGACACTGTCCCAAACCCCCAGGAAGCCATGCATATGCTATTGTTCTTTTTTACTTTTACTATTGCTGTGGGATACAGAATACTAAGTTGCCGCACCCAAGTAAAAATTTGTCTTCAAGGAAATTTGGAAGGTAGTACTCAGTCAATCTGTAAAAATGAAGCTGGGGCGGTGGTGGCGCACACCTTTAGTTCCAGCACTCAGGAGGCAGAGGTGGGCGGGTCTCTGTGAGTTCAAAGCCAGCCTGGTCTACAGAGTGAGTTCTAGGAGAGCCAGGGCTGTTACACAGAGTAATCTGTCTCAAAAAAAGAAAAAAGATAAAAGATAAAAAGAAAAGAAAAGTAAAAATATGAATTTATAATAAAGATTCTGACATTAATATCTTTTAGGGGTACATTATGACTACCAAAACTCTGATGAAAAAATGAGACAACTCCAGTTATATGTTGATATAATTTTACTTTTTTTTTTTTAGGAGAAGTATAGGTAATTCTGGTATCTGATGTTTTCCTTTCCTTCAGTTCAGTTACTTGTAGTTAATATCATCTGAAAATACTAAATAGGAAAATTTCAAAAAATAGACAATTGAAAAAAAAATTTGAGACAAGGTCACTACATAGCCCTGGCTATCTTGGATCTCACTATATAGACCATGCTGGACCTGAAGCCACGGAGATCTGGCTGCCTCTGCCTCCCCAGTGCAGGGATTAAAGACATGCACTACCAGGACTGGTCAATTCACAAACGTTAAGCTGCATGCTATTCTCAGTTGTGTGAAGAAGTCTCATGGCATCCTGCTCCATCCCACCTGAGACAGGAGATATCCTTCTGTCCAGCGTATCCACGCGGTATACACTACCTGCCTGTAAGTCTCAGGCAGAAGCCATTTCAGTTACTAAGATTTCATACAGCTTGTGCTTGTCAAACCCTTGTTTCACTTACTAACAGCCCTCAAACACAAGAGCAATGGTGCTGATAATTCAGAAATGTCAAAAGGGAACTGTTAAGTACTTACTCTACATGAAAAAAGGTAAAAGGACAGTGGGATCCCTTGGCAAAGACAGATGGGACTTTTACATCACTTTTACCCCAGCATACTCTTAGAAATATTCTATTTTATTAGCAGTAGTATTAATTTTTTGCTTGACTAATGAACAGATCAACTATAATAGGCACAAAGTATGCAGGGATAGGAACTATGTTCAGGTTCAGGCATCAACTGAGAGTCTTGGAATATAACCCCAAGGTAAGGGGTGACTAGTATATTCAAATCTCTTTGCTTGCTTCTTAAGACAGGGTCTTTCTATATGTAGCCTGGGCTGTCCTCAATATGGAGATCAGACTGGTCTTGAACTCACAGAGATCCTCCTGCCTCTGCCTCTTGAGTTGTACTCAAGACTTAAAACCTTGCTTTGCTGCTTCTTAACAAGGAGCTTGAACAAAATGCGAAGAGGACCTTCCTGCTGAGGACAATGTAAGATATTTCAGCAAGTAGGTCAGAGACAAAGACATACAAGATTCGATGTCAAGAGTAACAACAGATCAAGGCTGACGCCCCTAGTGTGCACTCTCGGTCTTCTCGGGGTACTTCCTGACCCTCGGGCCTCTCTACCAGGCGAGACAGTAGGATAACCTCGCCCCACCCTCCCAACTTAGCATAGAAGACCGACCAGAAGCCAGCAGAGGGTGTGACATGGGCCACTGGGCTGGGGCACGAGATGTCCAAGAGAGCAAGGCAGCCAGTAGCAGCCCTCCAGTCTCCACGTCCGTTCCTGCTTTCAGGTTCCCACCGTGGGTTCCTGTCTTGACTTCCCTCAAGGACATACTGTATGTAACCTGTAAGCTAAAGGAACCCTTTCCTTCCCAAACTTGCTTTGGGTTATGATGTTTATCACAGTGACAGAGAGCAAATCAGGACACAGACTGTGTGCACAAGTTAAGAACTACAAGGTGACATTGCAGGAGAAAGCACACACTGTAAGAGCTGGGACACAAACACATTTGTGGGGTCACCAGCACCAGCAGGAGGGAGAAGGGTCATTTCCCCCCTTTCCACATCCCTGGTATCACCCCATCACAGGTGGGTTCTTTCCTCTTCCCCTGTGCCCTGGCAACCATCAATGAAGTCTCCACCGCAATAGTTTTGAAGGATGTCATATGTGTGAGTTCATCTGTAAGTCTGTTATCTGGTGTCATTATGGGGAGGCGGTGGAAACCCTGTGAGAAGGGGCCTAGCGGGTAGGAGTAGGAGTGAGGACTGAGGGGACAGACGCTCTCTGCCCCTTCTTCCATTTCCTCCCTCTCCTTTTTTTTCCTCCCAGTGACTGTGAGATGAGCCTTCTTCTCTGCCCCATGCCCGTTAGGAAACTCCGCCTCACTGCGGGCCCAAACACAACACGAATCTTCCCTCTTGAAGACGTGTTCCTGGAGTATTTTGTCACAGCAATCAAAGATGAAGAACACAGCTTCTGTTACCAGAGTATGCTAAGACTGTTCAGACCGCTGCGTACCAGTAGCCCTTCTCCTAGCCTGGTGGTCTCAGAGTATCTGCACCTGCTCATCCACTGAAGAACGTCTGGGATGTTTGCAGCTTGGGACAACTATCAACAAAGCTTCTAAGAGGTCTCATATGCTGTTTTGTGTATATGTGTACACACACACACACACACACACACACACACGCACGCACGCACGCACGCACGCACGCACGCACGCACGCACGCACGCACGCACTCGCACACACACTTCTTTAGAACAAAAACCCCAGGGCATAAGTGCTTGGCAATGTGATAGCTTTCTCCTTCTCCTTCTCCTTCTCCTCCTCCTCCTTCTCCTCTTCCTTCTTCTTTCTCATCTTCTTCCCCCTCCTCCTCTTCTTTTCTTTTTTTTTTTTAAAGAAACTGTTTTCCCAAGTGACCAAGCCCTTTTGCATTTCCATCAACAAGGTGCAAGACTTGATTCTGACTCCCACGGATGCAGCTGTCTCACACAGTCCAGCAATTTCAATATGCGCATGGCATCACATTCCCCCCTTTCCTCTCACAGGACCTTATTACAAAGTGATATAAATAACTTATTTTTTTTTTGAGGCTGGTCTCATATAGCACAGTCTGGCCTCGAACTCTGTGTAGCTGAGAAAGATCTTAAAGCTCTCATCCTCCCGCATCCAATTGGCTAGAGCTGGGATCAGAGGCACGTGCCACTGTGCCTGCTTTTGTGTGGTTCTGGGGACTGACCAGGGAGGGCTTCCTAGTTTCTGTATGCAGGGCAGGCAGTCTACCAACTCAGCTACATTCCTAGCCCCCAAAACAGCTTTTATTTTTAAAGACAGGGTCTCACTATCTATCCCTGGCTGGCCTGAAACTCACTATATAGACCAGGTGGGTCTTAAGCTCCAAGATACACCGGCCTCTGCCTCCCAAGGTATGTGCAGCTAACTATGACATCTGTGCGCTCCTGTGCCTTCAGCATAGCATTTTAGTAAACAGGTGTCCACATCTTTTGCCATCTATGGACTGAGCATCGGCTGGTTCATTACTTCAGCATTTTTGGGGCTCTTTATCTAGTCTTTGTGCAGGTCCTTTTGAAGACGGAATTTAACAACATTTTCTCCCAGTTGGTAACTCACCTTTAATGGAGGATTATATTTACATTTTAAAAATTCTTTTATATAAAGCCAGCAAGGAAAAGACTGAATGGATGTTTGAAGCAACTTCCTAGGAAATAAGAAGTAGAAGCCAGAGGCTACGGATGGGCCTGCTGTCTCCAGCAAAAGGAGGAGAACAGAGTACCATCAGGGCCTTAGTGGCTGGGGGAGCAGTCCCTCCAGGATGACGCCTTTAAAGCTGTGACTAATGATGCCATGTAAAGGTGATGTCTTCTCGTCCTCTGTTTTTAGTGCCACTGAACCATCCCAGGTAATAAATCAAAGAAGCCACAGTGGCTATTTGTATGGTGAGATAAGGGAAATTAATTTCAATGCCCAAACACGGACCTCCTCATATTAAAAAATGACTTAGCAATAGTAGCTATTTTCTCTAGGATGTCCTGGAAAGCAAACACATACAGAGTCAATTCACCCTGGATACTTTCTAGGGAAACAGGGCTGTCTTCTGAGACTGGAGTGTCATCAGGAGGAAGATCTTGTAAAATAAAGAGCAAGGTTAATTAATTTCAATACTGCTTGGGCAAATCAAAAATAAAAAAAAAAATCTCTGAAGCTCACAAAAAGGAGGATCTTAGAAACAAGGCTTCCCACAGTCACTCCTTCAACTCAAAAGATCTTCTACTGGGCTCTACAAGCGGCTCTCATTTCCTCCAAATCCAGATACTTGGAGTTGAAAATGTGTCCAAATGTGAGTAACGGCCTATCTAAGGAGAGAGTGATTCTGCAATGAGCAGCATGGAATGCCTGTGCTGTGCATTGTTCCATGATGGCTACAGCATGGAGCTGCTGCTTTGGCTGCAATACTAAGGAGAGGCAGAGGTAGAGCAGAGCAAAGCCTGGGGATGCCTCTTTGTCTTGGTTCCCAGGGTTTTGAGGATGTTCCCTCCTCTGAGCACTACTGGGGTACAATGCAGAGCCATCCATCACCACCAGTGAACCTGGTTCTACCTGCTGGCACCAAGCAAGCCAGGTGATTACCTGTCCGGCTTTACGGATGGCTGTCCCTTTATGGTCCAATTTCAAAATGCAGGTATTTTAGGTGTCAGTATGGCTGGACACTGGAGCCATAATAAGAAGACTGAACAGCTGCAGAAGAAGTCCCTGTGTAACCCTGGATCTACTAACCACAGTTTTAAGTGGGCACACTCGTGTGTGTGTGTGTGTGTGTGTGTGTGTGTGTGTGTGTGTGTGTGTGTATGTAATACTCTCTTTGCTTTCCTTCAAGCCCCTCAAAATCTCTTTTCTAACTAGGTGCCGTGGAATATACCTGTAATGTGGGAGAGCTGAGGGAACTGGATCAAGAGGGTGAGGCAAGCCTGGGCTACATAAGGAGCCCCTGTCTCATTTAATTACCAAGAGCTAACTGGTCATGCCACTGGAGTTCCAAGACCCTGTTTAGAAAAAACAAGGACTGTGGATGAGGTTCAATGGTGAGCAATTGCCTAGTCATGGGCATGGCTCCTGAATGATGCCCAATACCAAACACTAAACAGAACTCTTCTCCACAGCAAAGGGAAGGGGCTCTGGAAAGGAGAATGAAAGCCCACAGTAGTCACGAGAAGGAATTTGCCCTCTTCGCCTCGGCCTTCCCCTCAGGGGACACAACCATTAAGGTCCTGCCACCAAGGGGTCTTCCTAACTCTTTCCCATGTACAGGCGCCGCTCTCTACTAGGAATGACATTCTTTGCCTGTGGAACCATGGGCCCCCTGGGCTGCTGAGAGAAATCTTTCCCCTGGGAGCTAAAAGACTCTCCAGCTCTGTATACTTCCTGCAAAAAGCTTCTTGGTTAGGAGTGGTGCTTTGTGTCCACCCCCTCACCCCCCTGGGATTTTGTCTGTGTGCGCCGTCACAGTCTATGTGAGTTGATACATGCATCGGTCCTGCTGTATCTGGAGGACACTGTTTCCTTGGAGTCAGCTGCCACCTCTGGTTCCTAGAATCTTTCCAGCCCTCCTCTGCACAGACTCCTGAGCCTTGGAGGGAGGGATTCGACACAGACATCCCACTCTCTGGACACTGTATCTAAACTCTTCTGTGCCACTGTCCCCAAGTAATTCCACCGTGTAAGAACAAGCGTGACAACTTTCTAACCTGGTTCATATTCATCTTCCTCCACAGGCTGTAACTTTTCTGGTTATTTTTCTGGTTTTACTCATTTCTGTCTACAAGTATTGTCTGAACAAACAAATGGTAATTATGTGAAGGCACATGGGTTCCCCCTAAGACTCCAGCCTTACTTATATTAACTCAAAAAATTTCTTTTGGTCTTTTTACTAGAATTAGCTTTAAGTTTTTAGACAGAGCATAGCCCTTGCTATCATCACCCAGGCTGGCCTCCAGGGTGTAGCCTCCCCAGAGCTGGGATTACAGGTGTGCACCACCATGCCTAGCTTATCTTTTAAAATTTTTTAAAGAGAAATCATTTCAGAGGTGAGAATGCAATGTCAAATATAATTACAAAAACCTCATCACCAGACAGGAAACGCTAGTACAATTATATTAAAATTGAATGTGACTAAAAATCATATAACAGGCAAAAAAAAAAAAAAAAAAAAAAAAAAGGATGGAAATAGTTGCATGCCAGGCCTTAGAAGTCAGAACTACTTTTTATGATACATAAAAAGCATTATAAATAAATTAAAATAATAAAATCCAATAGAAACTTAGGCAGCAAATATGAAAGAAAACACAGAGGTCTCAAAAGTTTAAAAATTGTCAAGCTTATTCTTAGGAAGAACTCTTATTTTGCTTATTTGTTGTTTCACTTTACCCTACTTATTTCTAAAGCACATACTGAAAGCCTTTGAAGGACATGACCACCGTAGTACACTAAGGAAAAACACATGGGACAGAACATGCTATCTGTCTTTTTATTTATTTATTTATTTATTTATTTATTTATTTATTTATTTATTTATTTATTTATTTATTTTTGTGGCTTTTCGAGACAGGGTTTCTCTGTGTAGCTTTGCGCCTTTCCTGGAACTCACTCTGTAGCCCAGGCTGGCCTCGAGCTCACAGAGATCCGCCTGCCTCTGCCTCCCGAGTGCTGGGATTAAAGGCATGAGCCACCACCGCCCGGCTGGTATCTGTCCTTTCACACACATTTAAAGATGATTTTTGTGCACATATGTGGTATGAAAAATGCACACATGCCTGTACATTGGCACATGTATGTGTGAGGCCCCTGTATGTGTGCGGCCCCACGCTGACACTGGATGTCTTCCCCCACCATTCTCTACAATGTATTTTAATAGGTACGGTCTTTCACTGGTTCTGAAGCTCATCAATCCTGGCTCAGACAGTCAGCTTGCCTCCCGAGTGCTGGGATTCCAGTCGGCCACCAAACCTCCTGAGCTCTCCCGGAGATCTGGGTATCCAAACAGCAGTTCTCATGTTTGCTCCAAGAGCATTATCCACTGAACTAGCACCTCATTTTTCTTCTTTGGACATAAACTTATTTCTTCAGCAATTACATCATGAGTGCTAGCCTCAGTTTTTCTCTGTTAAGGAGGAGCTGTTGTTACATTGCAGACCTCAATTTGTGAAAATTCTGTGAGACTGTATCAAAGTATCACAAACAATGGAAAGTGTTTTACTGGTTAAAAAAGCTAATTCCTGTTATCAGGATGGGGCACATATGGTGGTCCATACACACAGCTACAGGTGGTTCCTTACTAATGTGGTGTGTCTCCATCTAATTCAGTTCATGATAAAAAAAAAAATTAGAGTTGGCCTAAACAAAATTCGTTCACAAATCACAAATCCACTTTTATCCAAACATGGATGTGGTATGTAAACACATATACAGGCAAAACACTCACACACATGTAATCATCATCATCATCATCATCAAATAAAAATATTAAAAAGACAAACAGAAAACTCTATGGAATCAGTGCAGATTTCTAGCACTCTTATTTTCTATTTTTACCTCCTCCCTTTTTGAATTGGTGAAGTGAAGGGAATAAGAGAATTGAAAATCACTCACGCATACAATCAGCCATGAGACTTTATTAAAATACAAACATCCAAAGATGCAAATTATTTAGTCCTAAGTGATTGAGGCATCTTAATCACTCTGAAGCACATGCTTTCCTTCCCCCTTCCCTTCCTCACCTCCTCCCTTCCTCTCTCCTCTTCTCTCTTTTTTGGAGATTTTGTGGGGGCTGGCCTTGAGCCCCTGGTCTCAAACAACCTTCTTGTTGTGTTCCATAGACTAGAAGGGACACAAGACACTTGGGACCAGCCACATCTGATCAGGATCGAATTCTGAAAAGTAATCCGCATCTGGAAATTTACAGAGTGCCATCTTAGTTTTCTAAGCAGGGCATGGCTTTGCCAAATGCCAAGGCCATTGCCTGACACGGGCTCTCATTTCTCAGGCTCTCTTGATGCTCTCTGCTCATCCCATTTCCACAGCAACACCAAGGCTGGCTATGAGACGAGGGCAAATCCACAAGCCCCAGCTGGGGACAGAGACACAGGGATGTGGTGAGACGGACAGCAGGGCAGTGTGACAAGGCATGAAACTATCTTCTTTTAAAGAACAATTATGATTTAATATGGGAAATCATATCATTAAACCTACTCAACTGGAATAAATTCCACTTCTGATGTGCATTTAGGAAGGCAGTTCATATTCTACCCCTAAAATATATCTGTTACATTTTTGCGTCTGCCCACCACTTCTCTTTTTACCACGATACTGGAGATAAGTTACAGACAGTCTGGCAGGAGGGGAAAAAAAAAGAACAATCCTGAAACTCAATATGTACCTTATCCATAAAGACCTTTTTGATCTCTGTGAGTGAAATGGATCCTCAACTACAAGTGCACTGTTCAGCTTCCCAAAATGTATATGTCTAACTCTTATGGTCTCTACAAGAACCATTACTCCTTATTACTATTATGCTTTCTTCTCCCTTGTTAAAAAAGAGTACTATAATTTAAATTAGGGAGCTAGGTTTACACTCCAAAGAAGACTGACCCATGCGTATTTTCCAGATGTGAAGCTTTGCACAAGCTGATTAGAGTATCATTTGTAATGTGGTGCTCTTCCGGTTCATTGTTGACAACTTTGCATGGCGGTAGTTTGGTTTAACCACTAAAGGCCTCCCATACCACCCTCTGAGCTATGTCCTAGAAGGCCAGTTTGTCTGAATCTGGTTGAGTTCAACAAATCCATCTTTCCTTCCTTTCTCTTTCTGTGTGTGTTTCATGGAAGTGAGGGCACATGCGTGGAGTGGGTGTGGGTGTGGGCTGCTGCATGTGTGGAGGGCCAGAGGCATTGGATATCTTGTTTTATCCCTCTCCATCTCATTCCCCCAAGGCTGGCTCTCTCATTGAACCTCTAGCCAGCCAGGCCCAGTAATCCCCCGTGTACTTCCCTTGCCCCCACTCTGAGTGTGAGAGTTAAAGACACACTCAGCCACACCCAGCTTTTTATGTCGTTGCTGGGGATTCCAGTTCACGCCCTCATGCTTGCATAGCAAGTCCTCTTAGCAACTAAGTCACCTCCCCAGCCCTTTGCCTATCTTTCCAGTTCTGCTTCCCATCACTGCCTGCATTATGAATTATGTGGACTAGTGATGGGAGAAACGGACAGTGTGGCAGCCAGCCAAGAACAGGCTCCATGCTTTAAAGCTATTGGTAACCTACCAACTAGTTTCCTCAATGGGTCAGGGAACTGTGTTGCAAGATATCTGATTACACTGTGTAGAGATATGTCACTGTGATTGGTTCAATAAAAAGCCGAATGGCCAATAGCTAGGCAGGATTTCCAGGCACAGAGGATGCTGGGAAGAAGAAAGGTGGAGTCACCAACCAGGCATGGAGGAAACAGGAGAGCAGCATGGGCAGAGTAAAGGCAATAAAGCCATGAGGCAGAAAGTACACGAATAGAAATGGGTATTTTAAGTTGTAAGAGCGAATGGGACAAGCCTAAGCTGTCAGACAAGCTTTCATAATTAATAGAAGTCTCCGTGTGGTTATTGGAGAGTTGGCTGGCGGGACAGAAAAATCCACCTACAGCACTGGCCTTAGTACCAATCACAGCTGGGTTTATTTCTCTGCTCAGCACATATGACTATTCCAACCTCAATGCCCAAAGCATGAACTAGGAAAACTTCGATCAAGGGCTTGAATGTGACTGCAACTGGAATAGTACACCCAAGCCCTTGCCAAGACTATAACATGAGTATATGTTTCCGCTCCACAGTATTATTAGTATAGACGTTAGTATCCAGACTATCATCGGAAGGTAGTCTTGTTCAAGAAGAGGAAAAGAAAAAGGGTGGAAAGGGAATGTGAATATGGAGAAAAAGGACGAGGACATTTTAAGTTCTGCGTATTTTGTTCATGTAGACAAAGACCTCAAAGCTAGTGTTTGCTACTTTCTACTTTTATAGGAAGAGGGCTGAAACGGGACCACTTGGGAAGACGTCAAGGGCAAGGACGTGGCCATGGAGGCACTACAGTGACAGGCACAGGTGTGCAGTCCAGCTTTTCCCAAGCTGCACTTCCTTTAGTCTACCACCTATGTGTAATGCTTGCCTAGAAACCTTCATTCCCCTGCTCCTGCACAGAGCTAAAGATAGCCAGTTATTATTAAAGCAGTATGATGGCTTTTAGGATCTCTAGAGACCTTCTATAGCTTGTTGCCTCCAGAACCTACCATTTTGGTTCCCTCTATTCCCCCCCTCCCCCAAGACAGGGTTTCTCTGTGTAGCTCTGGCTGTCCTAGAACTCACTCTGTAGACCAGGCTGGCCTCAGAGATCCACCTGCTTCTGCCTCCTGAGTGCTGGGATTGAAGGAGTGCACCACCACTGCCCAGCAGTTGCCCTCATTTTTAATGTACCTACAAGTAAGTAATGATTTAAGCTTAGGATACTGGCAGCAACAGACTTATGGTACAGATGCTGAACATTCATATATATTCATCATCACCTGTTTTTTCATGTGGGTTCATGCTAGCCTTGACCTCTTGATTCACCTGCCTCAACCTCCAAGGACTGGAATTACAGGTGTCCTGCCCCCCATGCTGAGTGCATACTTTTCCTACTTGACCCTAATTCTTATGTGGGGAAATATTCACGTACAACAAATTAGTGCACAACCGTGGCTTCCACCCATCAGGTCCACCATAAAGACATAACCTCACTCTGGTGCAATCTTGTTTTAACTCTTTGGAGGTGGGGCTTATGGGACAGGTTTCTCTGTGTAGCCCTGGCTGTCCTCAAACTCTAGACCAGGCTGGCCTTGAACTCGGGGTTCTGCCTGCCTCTGCTTCCTGAGTGCAGGGATTAAAGGCGTGCACCACCACACCCAGTTTAGTCAGAGGAAATCTTAAAAGCTTCTAGCGATCAAAGAGAGACCAATCCCTGCATGTTTTTAAAACGATCTCCCTGTATCCTCAAGACTGAAGCTGTTTCGCCACAGCAGAGCTCTCCTTTATTATCTCTCATTATATTATATTATATATATATATATATTATATCTCATGCTGACTCTCTATTGGTCACTAGGAAATGATGGAAAGTCTCACCATCCGCCCTGTAACGCACCGACACCCACCTGTAAATCCATGGCGACTAGCTCTGGGCACAGGCATGCAGCTCATACGTTTCCTACCATGCTTCTCAGCTGTCTCTCATTCTATCCTCCTGACACTCCCTACCACAGCCGTCCCAGGGCTTCCCAGCTCCAACTTCTACTGTCTCTCCTCCAGGAAGCCGAAGAGAAACCCTTTGATGATGGCAACTATGGCAGGCAGAATTCCAGTGACTGCACAGGAAATGTGAGCCTGAGGGAGGCTCACACTCAACTGGCCGCACTATGCTGCAAGGCAGAAGGAAATCTGCAAGTGCAGTTTTTAGTCCAGAACCAGAGAAAGTCAGAGGTGTTGCTTGGTAGGCCTTGCCTAACCAGTTAAGTGCCTTCAAAAAAGTGATGGAGGCTCTCCTTGAGGACCCAGAGATTCCCATGTGGCCCTCATGACACAAACAGCCACACTGGGACAGGACAGCATAGCAGGAAACAGCATTCTCAATGGGCTCTTCCTCACTCTAATAAGCTCAATGAACTAGTCACCCAAAAATCACTCAGCCTGGAGAAGATGTCAGCATTGACTGACAGTCTCGCTAGAGACTCATGAGTCCCAGAGTCAAAACCTGCTGAAGCATTCATGACTAGACTCCGCAGGAACTGTGACTGTCACTGTGTGCTGCAAGCTTCTCAGCTGTAGCCATGGAGGATCAATGCACATATGTGTGAGAAACTGTGCTCAGTGTATGACTGGGCCCTATAAAAGGAGAGCTGAGCAAGGCCTGTGAGACACAAGAGGCAGCTGAGGGTAGAGTAGAGAACCACAGTGCCTAGGGTGGGCATACCCACCTCAACGCCGAGCTCTAAAACATGCTGGTCTGAACTAACAGCTCTTGGAGATGCTGTTTCTTTTCTGCTAAACTAGCAATGAGGTAGTGGAAGATATCCAGGGCCATGCTGCATGGAGCATCTTTACCCTTGTACCTGCAGACTGTGGCTGTGATACCATTCAAGTCCACTCTCCTGTTCAAGGAGCTTCATTTAGCTACTTGCCACAACAGTAAGAAGTGTGGTGTGTCCAAGCTCTGCCCTTTCTTCCTGATCTGATGTGCTTAGTCTTTGCCTAATGACTCTACTATCCCTCTGCAAACTTTGTGGCCCCTTCTCCACCCAGGCCCATGGCAGGCACTCCTTGTCACCAGCTCCCAAGGCCCTAGTTCCCACAGCCCCATTCTGCCCCATTCAAAGGAGAAGGCTGAACTTTGTGACTGGGTGTTTACAGTTGTTGTCACTATTTAGATAAGCATGGTCTGTTTTCTGTGGACCCACCAGTTAAAGGCACAGAGGAGGATCTGGCCATGACCTTAGGTCTGCTAGAGGTGCCTCCCCACACCCAAGACTCTCCACCTATTCAGCTCTCCAGAGCAGAGCTCAGACTGGAGAGTGCTGTCACAGGCCAGGAACAGTGACTGGAAGTGACCAGAACACAGTTAGCTGCAATAGACCATTTCAGCTCTCATCAATCTGAGCTTTCTCTGGTGACTTAAACACTCTTTGGGGACATTTCCAGGCCCGATGAGACTTATTCCTTATGCTTTCAGATCAAAACTCAGGGCATAGACACATTTAAATTTTCTAAATGACATAACAGCTTTGAACTCTGACCACAGACTCCTGCCACCACCACCACCCATGGGTCCCCACCCCACTGAGGTATTAGGGCCTAACTTGAAAAGAAAATACTACATCAATGCCTCCTAATCCTCTTGGGTAAACAAGGAACAACAAAGAAAGATAGACCTTGGTGAACCAGCCCACTCTATCTGCTGGGCTGTAGGTGCGGCACATGAGGAGAAGGGGTGGATCCCAGCCCAACAGAAAGTAATCCACCCAAAGCTTTACTCAATCAAACGTGCTTGTTCTAAGAAACAGTCACAAATGAGGAGTTACCATGTGCACATCACAAGGCTGACCATCTAATGTCCTGAGGGACAGCCTTAAGCACCGAGTGCTTTTCCTTTCCGAAGGCATGTTTTCAGAAGTATAGCAATAAACATTAATAAATAACATTTATTGAGCCCTCACTGTACGTACTGGGGACACAGAGAACTAAGGGTTGTACTGACTGTGTACAGCTAAGACAAGGCCCTGGAGAACAAAAGGTTTACTGTTGTTTAGATATTGTGCAACCCCGTTTAATTCTATAGAAGTTTACCTGGGGATTTCTATTTCCCCTTTACATTCTTTTTCTTTAAATTACCCTATAAAACTGTATATTCTTATGAAGTATATATGGATGGTTTGGTATGTGAATACATATAAAGATTAAATCAAGCCAACTGGCAGACCCATCACCTGCGGGGTGTGTGTGTGTGTGTGTGTGTGTGTGTGTGTGTGTGTGTGATATTTAGAATCTACTCTTTTAACAATTATTGGCTGTGCTCACCAAGCTGCATAATCATCCGCTAAAGTTTAATTTTTCTTCTGTGTTGAAATTAACCTGAGAGACCAGCCAAGGCCTGGGCTCGAAGGCAAAGCCGGTAGCCATCTCTACACATTGGAAGGGGGTGAAAAGGAAGATCTCAAGAGGACATACTGTAGGCATACACAATAAACTCACACACTAGATCCCATCACAAGCATGCCTCCTACAAGGATGCGCTGGCTATTAGTCCTGAAGTCTTATGATTCTTCTCACAGGTGGATGGCATTGGAAGAATGGGACACTATGACCGTCCTGTGGCCCTTGAGTCATGGTCAACACCGGGCTGGACCACCTTCTTGGTTTGTGACCCTGGCCAAGTCACCTCACTTCTCTGGACTTCAGTTGCTGCAGCTATTAAACAAAGGTGGTTAAGCTCTTGCTTTTGGAGTTGTTTGTCAAGATCAACTGAGGTAATTCCTGGAAAGCCAACTGCCTGGCAGGGTGCTCTACCTGAATGTTGGTGATCACAGTTTCATTATTGCTGGCTGGCAAGGCCACTCCAAGAGGAGCCAAGGGGTGGGTTCCTGTTTTATATTTGCAATAAAATTTCAAAATAGAAATATTCCTGTGCTAATTGGGATAAAATATAATTATTCAATCATCACAACAAAATGTCTTAGAATGTTAATAGAAAGCTCCGGTGTTATCCCCAGGCCTGCCCACAGTGGGGTCAGGGAGACAGAATGTGGTGTCTGCACGTGAGGAAACTCCTAGTTAGGTGATTCTAGACACAGAGTGAAGTCCACGAGCAAAGAGCTGGGCCCACAACACAGATGTGCCATGGTGTAAATCTGTGTTGTTGTCACGGTACGGAGTCTACTAGCAAATTCAGTGTACAAAAGGAAGGAAGGATGGAAGCCCCACACAAGCCAAGCCGTCCTCAAGTTCAAGTGAAACAAACTCCAGTGTAGTCCCCAGGAACCACCATGCCAGAAAAGCTCAGCCTGAGCCAAGTACACAAGTGAAAAATAATGACTGTGTTTAAAACAGTAAAACCACATAGGTAAAGCGGATGCTGAAGATATTTTATCCAAACTACATTCACAGAAGATAGTACTGCTAAAGCATTACCACTGCAATGCATCACCAATACCGAAGAGCTGATGAGATGCTCTGTGCTTCTTAAAATACTAAGTCTACTAGGTGGTTAAAACGCAGTGCATTGGCTGTAGCTCAGTGGTGGCGCATTAAGGCCCAGGGGGTCCATCCCCAGCATCGAGAGGGAGACTACAGAGAAGGTCCAGCATTTTCCCTTGACAGTACATCTCAGTCCAGGCTCACTGGCCACACAGGGCCTATGGCTCATGTGCTCTACAGTCTACTGTGAGTACCTCACTGCAATGGTCACAGGGGCTGAACAGCATCAAGAGGAATTGTTTGTGCCACCTGTACTCCAAATGTCCACCCGACAGACCTCTGAGGTACAGAGGTGACAGGCTATGGCCTCTTCTGCTCCGCTACAATCTGCTGTCCCCGGGTCAGCTGCAAAGACTTGGAGGGCAGCACTCTGAGCCTTTGCTCAGGATGCACTCTGTACACTGGCCCATACACTCTCTCCTGATGTCACAGGAGGCTTCACATGGGAAGCAGGAATGGGAAAGTGAGGCAGCCCCAAAACGGGATGAGACAGGCCCAGCTCTCAGGTCTGGCGTAACTAGGAGCTTGAAGGAAAACAAAAAACAAAAACAGGAGTGAGTGTATACCACCAGCCATCTTTCATTCAATGACACCAATGGCTTCAGGTTGGGGTGACCTGGCTCTGGACCCTCAGGAGAACAGTGACGGAACAACCCAGCGGAGAGGTGTCCAAAGACATTTTTGGAGAGTTGTCCCCTGAGACATGGAGACTGCTGATAAAATTGCAGAGGGCAGGGATGGGGGAGGACAGAATCCAGAAATGACCCCCAAACACTAAACAATGCCTTCAGGTCCTGAACGCCTTACAAAAATGGCATTGTGGGTCTGGGGCAAGAATCCTATCCACACGCCAAGAAGGAAGGTGGGGATGGCTTTATTCCTTCAATAGGTAACTCGTGGAATGCAAACAGAAATACTTCCCACACCCCTGTACCCAGGAAGAGCAGAATTCAGGCAAGTCATTCAATTTGATCGGAGCTAAAAGGGAAGGAATTTAGACTGATACAACATGAACTGTTTTAATGAAGACATGACATTTATACTTCTTTATGGGGCACAGTGTGACACAAATGCAGTGTGTCATGAGACACAACTTGTTTCTGGGCACTGGGACTCCTGATAGTCTTAGTAATGTCCCACTGTGCCGCACACTGCAGTAGACAGGAACTTCACCACTGTACTGTGGGAAGAAGGGGTAGCGTCCGTTTGGCGCCCTTACCTGACTCTCTGCCCCCTCTCCCTGCCCTGCTCAGACTCTAGGGACCACTCCCCCACTCTGCTCCTCTCTGATCCACTTTTTCCGCTACAGAACACTTAGAAGTTACTGCTTAACCCATTTGTTAAATGCACGTTAGGCCAGCGGCCCCAAGGGTTCTGCCCAAGGTCACTCCATGATTCAGAGGCACACCTAAGGCAAGAACACCAACCTTCCAATTGTCCAGCCATCCTTCATCCCCACCTGTATCATGAAATCTTTGCTCACTCAGCACAAGGTAGGTAATGAACTAGCCATGCTCCGAGGCCTTGGGAAGCTTCTATTCCGGAGTGAAAGGTAAGAATCAAGTAGATTTTTTTAAAAATTAAAATAGAGGGATAGAGGGGCTCTTCCAGAAGGCCTGAGTTCTGTTCCCACTAATCATGTGGCGACTCACAACCCTCTGTCACTCCTGTTCCAGGTGATTCAACACCTCTTCTGGCCTCCATGGCTCCTACATGCAGGTGGCACATCACACACACACACACACACACACACACACACACACACACACACACACACACAAAATAATAATAGTAATAGTAATTATTATTATTATTATTATTATTATTATTATAATAAAATGAACACCTAAAAATTGAAAATGGTAACTGCAGGGTCTGAGGCTGTTAAACTAATAATTTGAAGATGAAGGTGAGCCTTTAGGACAGGACATGGTCAGGGTTGTCTCAGGCCTCTAAGTTACGAATGCTAAAATATGGGTGACAGAGATGCTGAGGAAAAGGTGGGCAGGGATCAAGAACTCTTTTACATGTCACTATCTTCCTATGTCCTCTGAGCCTCAATTTTTCATGTATGACACACGAAATGGACAGAGATTCTTCATAAAAGTAACGTAACAGAAAACACTCCAAACTAAAACACAGATCAATGCAGATGGAAAGAAATGGTGTTGTTGGCGTTTAAATCTCTCTTAAGCCCATAGAATACACTCTAAGGCAAATGTAAATGGTGTTCACAACCCCACACACCTCACGGCTGGGAAGGTGAGCTGGAAAAAGGTCCGCCAAGATCAAACAGCAACACTCAACTGGGGACTTCTGACCTGCAGGAACCCAGAGCAGATGCGATGCGGAATCATGTTTTCAGAGATGTGTAGAAGGCTGCAGGGAACTCAGAGAAGGGCAGACAAAAATGATGAGGGGGTGGAAAGATGGCACCTTCGAGGAAAGGTTAAAAGGGTTATAATGGTTTAGCCTGACAAAGAGAAGATGGGGGAGGCAGCTTAGTAACCACCTTCAAGTATAGGTTGTTACGAGGGAAATGCCAACAAGTTATTTTCCCTAACCGGGAAGGCCAGAGGAAACTGTCTCAAATGGCAGCCAAAGCTAGCAAGCACCAGGTGAGTCCAGACACAGGGGAGGTGGTTCCGGACCTGCCTGACTTCGGGAAGGTCCACAGTGACTTCGCACAGAGGATTTTGCACAAATGACCCGTTTTCTTTGACAACACAGCCCTGGTTGGGGAAGACCAGGTGGGGCAGGGACACCCTGATCTGTGGCAGCTCTTTCTATGATATCTCAACTTTAGGTTCTTAAAATACAGTAAGGCTTTACCAATATGCCATTTCTGACCTGGCAGGGGGCAGAAAACAAAATCAAAGATATAGCAAGGGCCACAGGATGGCTTTTGCAAAGATGTCATTTCAAAATGCCATAAAACAGATAAGACCCTTCTCCTGATACAGTGCAATCACAGTAAACACAAGCAAGAGAAAGGCGGCCTGATTAACATAATGATGCTCGCAAGGGAAATTAGCCCAATGCAAGAAACACTCAAGCTCTAACTCTGCTAAATTACAGACTGAGGAGAACTGTCACACACGCATCCCAAGTTCAAGCTGCACACACGGATTCTCTTCGCTTCCTTCAAGAAGAGGCATTTACTGCGGAAGGCTCAAGAACCAATAAAAAAGGTAATTTCACAATATCTCTACTGTGTCCCCAATCACCCAAAGGGCCGAAGGCGGCACCGTTCCCACTACACTGTGCAGCGCTTACCACCCGGCTGGTTTTCAATTGACACTGGTGTGTGTGTGTGTGTGTGTGTGTGTGTGTGTGTGTGTGTGTGTGAGATTTTCCTCAAGCTGGGCCTATTGGAGCTTTCTCAGAAAATGCAACTCCACGCCACGCTAATGATCATTGCCTATGATCGAAAGCAGTGGAGGATTTGCACTCCCTGGGGAAAAGTGGCCATGATGCTGGCTCTAGGTAGGATGGAAAATACTAAATGCCAGGTACGATTGAAAATAGAATAGGGTGACTATAAGCTGGGGAACCTGCAGCAAAGGGTTCATTTGAATCTGGGGTTAGAAGTTTGTGTGTGTGTGTGTGTGTGTGTGTGTGTGTGTGTGTGTGGGCATACGTGTCGAGGGCATACAGATGCACAGGTACATGTGCAGGGGCCATAGGACAATCTGGGGCATTTATTTTGGTGGTTTGAATGAGATGCCTCTATAGTCTCTGAATACTTGGTCCCCAGTTGGTGGCTGTTTGGGAGGATTAGGGGTCTGGCCTTGCTGGAAGAAGTATGTCACTGGGCACAGGCTTTGAGGTGTCAAAAAAAAAAAAAAAAAAAAAAGCTGTTTTGAGCATGTTCTCTCTGCTTCTTCTTTGTGGTTTGAGATGTGAGCGCTCAGCTGTTTCATCCGCCATGTCTGCCACCTGCTGCAGCCATAATTCTCTGCCATGATGGACTTATCCTCTAGAGCCATATGCCCCCAAATAAACCCTTTTAGAAGTTGCCCTTGTCATGATGTTCTATCACAGCAATAAAAAGTAACTAATACAGGTGTCTTTCCTCATTTTTTTCACCCCTTGAGACAGGGTTTCTTTTTGGCCTGGAATTTAGCATTAATCTACGCTGGCTGGCCAGTGCTAAGGATCCAACTGTCCCCGCCTCCTTTATGCTGGGACTACAGGATCACACTGCCATGTCTTGTTATGTGGATTCTGGGGCTCAATCTCAGGCCTCACAATGGCACAGCAAACTCTTCACTCACTGATCCATCTCTGCAGTGGAAGTCCTGGTAAGTTTCCAAGAATCAAGCACAAGGCCAACCTACAACCCAAGCACTTGAAAAGCTGAGCCAAGAGAAAGATGAATTCAAGGCCAACCTGTGCTACACAGCGAAAACCTGCCTAAAAACCAAACAAAAACAACTCCCAAAATTAATTAAATTAAAAGGAAAATCATACACACACAACCTCAGAAACAACAAAAAACTACAAAAAACAAACAAAAACTAAACAAAAAATACTTTAATATGAGCATTAAGTAAAAATGTATTTCTACTTAATTCCAAAGAATGCCAGAACTTGGCCGCCCCAATTAATAGCAAGTAACCGTGTCTTGCAAATTAATTTAAATTAACTACAATTATATTAAGGTCAACTCCTTAACCCCTTGCCCTTGCCACATTTCCAGTGCTCACTGGCTTCTGTACAGAGAGGAACACCCCCCCCCCCCGCCCCCGCATAGCCCTCCCCAGGGCAGCTCCGCTCTAGGCTGTGGGAGCCAGAAAGAGGCTTGAGAAATCAGCCCCAAAATTTCACAGCTGTGGCAACTAATCTACATGGAGGATGTTGCTATCCAAATGAGGTCACGCATGGCTTAACCACAGAGATACATTCTCAGAAATGTGCTGCTCGATGGCTGCGTGGATGCCATGAAGGGCGCTCACACAAACTCACAAGCTACAAGCACACTAGCTCGTGTCATCTTAGAGGATGGTTGCCATACACCCAGGGCCTATCAATGACCCAATCCCCTTATACAACCACAGTGGAGACTGAACACAGCCTGACTCAACGCATGTCAATGGTGCTCCAACTCTACTCGAGCGGGTGGGGTGGGGGTAGTCAGAAGTCACCGAGTCCTATGGCCCGACGGAAGCGTAAAGAGGGAGGCAGGCTTAAGGAATGGTATAGGTACTCAAGAGGAGCTTATAAAGGGGCTGGGCAGATGGTTCAGTGGGTGAAGCACCTGTTTCTGGATCCCTAGTACCCATATGAAGGTGGCTATGGTAGCACCTGTCCATAATCCTGGTGCAGACAAGAAAAGCTCTGGAAGCTCACGGCTCAGCTGCTTGGTGTATTACAGAGCAGCGAACAAGGCAGGATCTGTCCCCAAACCAGGTGGAAGGTGAAAACTGACACACTGTAAGCACACACCCACACTCACGCACAGACACACCAGTACGCACACCCAGCAGGCTGTGAAGACACTGGGGTGGAGTGCAGCGCCCCAAAAAAAGGGAAAGCACCATCGGCTTTGCGGGCTTATGACTGAGCCTCAGCTGACATTTTTAAAAGGTCTAAGAAAATGTAGAGTGAAGATGTGTCACCCAAGCTTGGCTTTCAAAATCCCCTTCCTTCAAGGACTTAATACTCAGTAACAAACTAACCCAGTAGGCTACCAGGCCTGGTAAGAGACAATGCCAATTCTACCACACTCTGCAGCCCGGGCAAGAGAGAAAAGTAGCCCAGAATGACTGTCGAAAGGCAGTGACCCCACGACCTGAGAATTGCATGGAAAAGAAATAAAGCACTCTGAATCTATCTCCTGTCCTACATACCAGCACTGGGGCAGGGTGGTGGTGGTGGTGGTGGTAGTGGTGGTGGTGTCATACTCACTTTAGTAGGAAACAGGAAGCGAGGCAACAATGTATTCTGAGTTGTGTTTCAGGGAGAACCATGTTTTAATGGCTGCAGCCAATGGCTACAGAGATCTACAGGTGGTTACGGTGGTTCATCATGATCCAACAATAGAACTGGGGACCCATGGAAGAGAAGAACAGCCACAAGAACGTTACCTATATTTAAAACTCCAGAGTTAGGAGGGCCCTTAAGTGAGAGCAATGGGAGAAACCGAGGCAACTTCTGAGTCAGGATGGCTGGAAAGGGTGCCTGCCCTGTTTATCTACAAAGGAAGAGCTGGCTTGGTAAAGAAGTTCTTTTGACTCTTTGAACCAGTCAAGGAAAGCCTCTTCCTATGTGTATGTTCAGGTTCAAAAAGAATAATGACAGTCATGGGCCGATTCGAGCTGACGCCAAACATGCAGCCAAATGCTCCCTAAGTGCTTTTTAACCTGCCTTCCATCATCACTTGCAATTTTAAAAATTCTGCTGAACAGGTAGCTACTCTGAATCAGAAAGTTAAACAACATTTACCATTAGCAAGCCATTATTTGGGAAGCTGAAACAATATACTAAATTACAGGGTATGAGAGATGCTTAGCTAACTGAAACCGGGCCAAAACGCCAGGACAAATGCAACTAAATACTAGTCTGGAATTCTGATTAACCGTTGCTTCTCACAGCCTTTGTTTTTCACGGCCCTTCTGGAGTGGGATTATCAATAGGGTCCTTTCAGAAGTTCTGGTCCAGGCAAGAGGGAGCCAGTCACATTGAGGTGGCTGGTGTGAGAGCAGTGTAGGACCAGGGAAGGCCTGCCTATGCCAGGTAAATACTGAGTTCCTACTGTGTACCAGGCCCTTAGGGAGGCAGCAGAGGATGGGATAAACAAAGCCCCTCTCTTGTTGGAATTTCCTGCTGGTGACAAGAGGTAAATTACAAGCAAATCCCCATATTGTAACTTCATCTCATGATAAACAGCATGGCAGCATGATGGCACTTTGTGAGGAACTGAGAGGGTGGTGTTGAGAGTGTGCCTGAGCTACAACCACTGAGGGGATCCTCGGTCAGAAGGAACAGAAAGAGCCACATGCTTCTGACTGCTGACAGTTAATTACCGACCCATCCATCCATGTAAATTTCTGAATTCTCCTAATTTCTTTGGGTCTCTTATCAGCTCTTAAAAAAAAAAAAAAAAGTTGTTTAAAGCCATCAAGCTCTAAGGAATAAGGGAAGAGACAGGGGGTCGGGGGGATTTCCACTATATTACAGAACTTAGGAAACAAAGCAACGTCAGACTTACCCATGACATTCGCCATTAGAAGACAAAGAGCCCCCAAAGCTTCATGTGGAATGTAACACCCCTTGAATCCACACTCTGCTTCTTAGTTAGTGCCCCAGCATGGAGTCAGACATGAGACACTGGGAACTGATGTTTCAGACACAAGCTACTTGCACTTCAGGCAGATGCCTCTGTTTTCACTTTTTAACATCATAAAATCTTGGTTCTGTGTGGCCTTATTCTTTGGAGTACCATCTGAGTGTCTTCCTGGTTACGGCACACACTAACAGAAAAGTGAGAAACTAGAAACACCAGGTTGATGTTTGAGCTAAGTTGGTAAACCGTCACACAAGCTGGAACCCAAAAGGAGCGTTTTTTAACTTAGAAAAGGACAAAGGGACTAAGGAGTTGTTTTATTCCCTCAGCACATCCAGGGGATGTCTTAAACAGGTCCTTCGGCGAAAAACTGAGGTGGCGAGGACTTAGAGGCTGAAGAGCTGTTAAATTCTTGAAAGGACTGGATGAAGAAGTCAAGAGTCCGTGTCCTTCACGGAAACTTGAAAAACGGGGTTTCACGGCTGCAACTCCTAGCCATTCTCCTTACCCCTTCATATCTGTCTGAGATATGAAGCAGGCAATTGATAACTGGTCTAGGCCTCAGGTGGCTGAAACATGGGACAAACACACTATGATCTACAAAAGCCTTCCTCTAGCAATGAAAATTTGTTAGTAAGTCTCTGGCAGAGCAACTGGTCAGGGTCAGAGTTTCTCAGCACCATCAAGGAATCTGGCCATTTATGACTGGGGGTGGCCAACTATGGGGTACCCACGCTGAAACTTCCTTGGTCTGTCTTCTCAGATTTCCTAAGGAGCCAGGAAACGATGGCAAACCTTTGCTTTCCCTTTACCTCATCGTTCAGATATGTAGAATTCCAAGTAATGTGCAAAATATGTCAGCCTGGCCACAGCGGCCAGACAACAAAGAAAACAAGGACAACAGAAACACAAAGCTCAAGGTCGGGAGCAGCAGAATGCGCGGTGACCCCAGGCACTCTCACTCACAAGCGGTTCTTCAAAATCTCACCCAAGAGAACGGAAGAGTTCAGCGTCAGCCCCGAGTGCCCAGAAAGGGCTGTGTCTTCTCCCCAGGGGCTTAGGAGGACCAAGAGCCCAGTGGCTGCCAGACCTAGCCTGGATCTGTCTGTAAAATTCTCCCCAGACAGAAGATAAAGTCTGCTCCATCAGGCAACCTCAAATAAAGACATCCGTAGGGTTGATTTAGAAACGAAGTACAGCTTGACTGGCTGGGTTCAACGGGTTACTTTCCACGGAAGGACCGTATAGACACCAGGATGCTGCCTAGGAACCTGGACGGCTGAGTTTAATGGGCTAAAGGCACCGTTCACTCCCTAACAGAAAACACACAGGACTAGGATCAGTCAACACTGATAAAAACACCTACGATTAACTCCCAAGACGAACATCCACACGAAGTCTAGGCTTAGCCAAGGCTGCTCCTCATGCAGACGAGTGCAATATTTTAGGGACTTGTTTTTTTGTCTCCCGATAACAAATCTGTTCACCGTTTCTTTCCTGAAACTTTGTCCCTTCCCTTGGAAACTAAGGGACAATATCATACAAGCCAGAGCAAAGGAATTTCCTTTGAACCTTAGACGTCGACAAGCCCTTCCCCCAAGATATCGTTTGCCTCTAACATTCTCAGTAAATACAATGATAGCAGTTACTAAGACCACTACATCAATCTGCATAGCCTTTTCCCTAGCTGTCCCCAAATGCAGATTCTTCAAGGAATATTTCAGGCATTCAAATGGAAAGTGAACTCCCATGAATTTTGGCAAAAATAATGGAAACAAGGACTGGAACAAAAATATCCAATAAAACACGCTCTCTTTCCTGAAAGGGAAGGAAAGGAAATAAAACACACCCTGAGAAGAAAATGATTTTATACAACGTTACTAGGAAGAACTTTTGCCAAAATGAAGGGGAATGCCGCTCTTGGCTTTTGAAAAAAAAAAAAGAAAAAAAACCCTCAAAACCTGTTTCTCAGAACAGCCTCTCTGAGACCATCAGGTACCTCACTTCCTTTTTTTCCTCAAGAACATTAAACTCATTTAAGCTTTATGTTCAGAAAATTAAGAAAGGAGGCCAATTCTGCCAAAAGGCATTTTTAATCATTTCAAATAAAAAATAACTAAGTCACAGAGGACTAACCAGACATCTCACACATGGTAATAATTCGTTCTTAAGTCTGAGTGCTGGTTTCAACACGTAAGACTCTCCGCCGTAGTCCTTAGCTCATGCACACCTTCCACAGCGGGGACTTTCTGCAGACGCACACGTTTCTTGACTTCATGGTTGCTTCTAAGCCCTACCTTGCTTAAATGTGCCACAGGGGTGGCCCATGTGGGCCAGACTATAGGATCTGAAGTGGGCAGGCACTGATTTGAGCCAAACAGCACAGAAGGGGAGAAGTAAGACATTCCTCTGCTAGAAGGGTCTAGACATCATCTACCCAGAGGCACCCAAGAAAACGGGTCCACACAGCAAGCTCTGAGCCACTTACAAGTCTGTGCAAAGTCCCCAGTCAGGGAACGAGGCTCCATCTGTCAGCGGACGATGTGGCAAAACAGGAGGCAGCATTATCTTCAAGTAACTCGGGGTGGCTAGCAGTAGAAGAAGCAGCGCGTCTCAGCCTCTGGTGTCCAGCTTCCACTCTGCAGGAGAGCAGAAGACTGGAGGGGGCCAGTGAACTGCCTGACAGGAGGAAAATGATTGCGTTTCCCCCAGGGGGACTAAGTTAGAAGGCCATTCAAATTCTGGAGCCCAGTTACACCTCAGGAGAAGAACACTCGGGATGTGGTGAAGAAGGCCCAACACCCGGGCCCACCTTTAGTTGCCACGTCCTGGGTACCACATACAGGGTCATCTTCCAGGAAAACAGGGACATGGGGACAAGAATACGTGACACCCGTCTCCTAGGAACTTAACATCCCATGGGAGGAAGGAACAAAGAGAAAAGTGGCAACTTAAGGAAGAGGGTGACCAGAGCCATTAGGGAGACCATCCTGGCGCCATGAACGTGTGACCTCAGCTGACCCTTCAGCAGCGCCCATCTCCCCAGCCTTCACACGGTTGCGTGCTTTCAACTCTTTTTGAACCCTGTATAATTAAGATTACACCAAATCTGGCAACCTTGTGCTACTTTTCAAAGAAACTCCCTGGGAATTTAGTAAACGTTTAAACAATTTGTTTACATGTGTTTGGCCCATCTGTTTCAACAAAAAGTTTATTTTAATAGGTAGCAAGTCTTGGGGAAAGACTCCCTTTGTGCTGGAGACCATTACTGACCTCTTACCAGCTCCGGCCCCCCTAATCGCATTCCCAATCTCCTTTGTAAACAGCTCTCAAATAACAACTTTTTATGACAAATGTCCAACACCTCCAAGATGACAGTTGCAAAATAAACTCCAGGTTTACAACCAGGAAGCATTCTAAGCACACAGAAAATACTGTTTTTTACATGGCTCCCTTCTAAGAAGCCACACACAAAGAATTCCCTTTTCTTTGTGCTTGTGTGGATGTGTGTCTGTGTATGTGTTCCTGCTTATCCTTCGGAAATGTGTGCATTCCCATCATGCCCCAGTGTTTTCCAGCCCCATGATGCCCTCACTTTTGATTGTGGAGATGATGGTGAATGCACAGGGTATTTACTGATCCGGTTATCTTGTTCTGTGACAGGCAGAATCAATCAATCAGGAGGCCAGCTTTGCACTTACATATTCCAGGCACATCTCCGCACTTCAGGATAGGAGATCACAGTGTTAGCCAGCCAAATTTGATCAACAAATGCAGCTCCCCTGTGCCATGGCAATCTCAGATGAAGATGTTATTATGTGAGGCTGAGCAAAGTGATAAAGAGCGCGGCGGAGCTCGGAGAAGCCCGGCTGGACCTTCCTGACAGCTTTTATATACTGAGGCGGCGAGGTCTCCTTCTTCTAGGATTATAAAAGTTCCCTTGATTTGAAGAAAATCACAGTGTACATACACAGGCGACCCTAGAACACTGCATTTTCCCAGCTAAAATGGAAAGCCTCCAGGAAGACACAGCATAGATGTGTGTAACTTTCCAAAGAAACTCTTTAATGGGAGGGCAATATTTAAAGCGTTAGGAAGTGTGTGCGAGCTTCCTCTCAGTGCTCCGTCACTTTGCTGTTGTTGTTTATTATTAGTTGGAGCCACTATATGAAAGGGGAGGAAAGGCTTAATTTTATCACTTATACATAATTTGCTGAAGAGCCCAGCTAGGACACTCTGTGTAAGTCATGTCAATATTTTAAGTGGCTCTCCAAAGGGTCTGAGGAAATCTCTTACTGTGCGAAGAGCTTCATTGTTACCCTGCAGTAATTTTACATTATTTAATCCCAAATCTCATCTTTCGGATTCTACCTTCCTCTTGCATTTTTAAATCTTTAATGGGTGCCTTTGGCGGTCCATGGGTACAATGATTAGATATCTGCATGGAGAAATTGAAAAATTAATCATCGTTTCCATTTTATATTTTTGTATTACACCAAAAATTACTTACTTAGAGCACTAACGTGAACCCTCTTGCAAGATGCACCTTCATGCCGAGGAGGTTTTCAGATAAAGCATGCCCATGCAGAGCCAGTGAACAGCCTGAAGTTATTCTCTGAGAATTTGTGTTCTGGGTTTTCATCCAAATTTCATCTTGAATCATTTTAATTAAAATACATGTATTGGTAGAGGTTTTGTTATATGTGGCCCAAACCCAGGGAAAAAAGTACCTCAAACTAATCACAGAAATGATGTTAAGATTGTTTATTATCCTTTTATGCATTTTCCTACTTAAATTACAACATTTCACAACTCTATGCAAAATGTGAAATGCTATCCACATGCAGCTTATTATAGAAACTGATCTGTGCATTAACTTGACCTTCACCTAAATACCTTCCTCACCGCAAAGAATGAACAAATTCTTTTTAAAAAAAAAAAAGTGGTGGTGGGGGGGAGCGAAATCGAAGTCAGCTATCACATTGTTGAATACCGTCAAACTGCTAAATCTATTAACTTTGTTTTTCTATTTTTTTTCACTATTATTAAAGTGGAAAGAAGAAATTCAGCTGGAAACTTGTGTCTTTTTGGTTCCCTTGTCATCATGTAATAAGCATGAGAAATGTATGTTCAACGGCCAAATGGCCGGTACACAAAACACCCACTCTAAGTGACGTACTGTTTTCCATACCACTCAGACAAAATCAAAACAACAGACCTGCTGCAAACAAAAACAAAATAACATTTCCCATCAGCATTCCAGACAGAGAGAAGTTACAGGAAAAGAGGCTGGGAAAAGAACCAGAAAGAACTGAGTCTTCACCCCGGCACTCCCTCCGAGGAGCTGCGGCTCAGACGAACAGCGTTCACGTCAGCCTGTTTAATGACTGATAATAGGTTCTGGAAAACTATTTTTTTCTTCTCATTTTAGGCAAAGTTTTGTGCTGCTTAAAGCCATGACTGTTTAAGTTAGAACCAAGGGGTCTAAGTTAAAAAAACTGAAAAACAAAACAAAACAAACTAAGATAAGAACTTGGGTTGGAAGAATGGACTAGGGTAACCCTGTGAACTTAATGAGTTCTTCCACTGAGAAGTGGGAACAGGCTCTGAAACTCACTAGGGGAAAAGTGAAGAGGATTTCCATAGATCCTTGTGTCAGGTTTATGTCACTTTATGAAGATGCCAGTTACCCAGATGTTGAGGGATCCTGACAGAAACTGAGGCAGCTGCGTGTGACTGTTCCTCGACTCAGTTTGCAGGGTCCCCTTCCCACTGGATGCTCGTCAGCTGCACTGTGGCTAACACAGTTCCTGTGTTTTGCCTGCAGTAAATGGACGCCTCTGCCCTCGCATCGTCTAAACAACTCCGTTAACATTTGCCCCCGAGCGTCTCTCTCTTTGTCCAGCTCCTGTCTGCTAACAGATGTCATCCAAGCCTAATCAAGCATGAAATGGTCATAAATATTTCTTTCTGGTAGATTTCACATTCACATTTCATGCAGGGACATGATATTTTTCTGCTACCTCCGGGGAGAGCCTAATGCAAAAACCAGTTACTTACACTGTAGCCTTGTTCTCTGTGGTAAAATGCAGACCGTGTTCTCAGTTCAGAGACATAAAAAGGCAAGGACTTTATCTCCTGTCTTTTGTTTAACCAAACCTTTCTCGTTGCCTGTCACCCCCAACCCCCCACACGTCTTCATCTTACAGTTTGCCCGGACCCAGTACAAACGCTCCTTTGTGCGTGAGAAAATATACAAGATCTGAAAAGAGACTATGTCTAACCTGCTTCAGGAACTTCAGGTTTTCAACATTGGACTGCTTAATGACTGGCCAGATACCCATTCCAAGGAAGATGCTCTCTTTGAAGACAGAGGAATGAGAAGGCTCGTCTATCTATTTCTCCTTTTGTGCATAGCTTCGCGGCCTCCTCCACCATATTTAGTTAAAACAATGGGACGCATGCAAGGTATAAATTTAAGTTTCATGTCAATTGACCCATCGAAACAAGAAAAGGTAATCACAAGACAGGCCCTGTTTCCAAGGCTTAAACTTTGATGGGGCAGGGGAGAAACTATTCCATGCCTTCATCCATATCCTTAACGACAGAAGATCAGTATCAGCACGCTTGTATTTATCTTCAAGGAAACTTAGTAAATAATGAGTCCTCATCTAAAATAAAACTATCCTAATAATACTTTCGGGGCCATATGTCTATGTTTCCCTTTCCTATTGCTTTTGTCAAAACAAAGATCTTATACTGCTATTTAAAATGAACTGCAGAACACTTGGTGGTATACATCACAACAATGAGCGCCCCCCTCCCCCCTCCCAAACCCACCCCACACTCCGTTGGGCCTAATATTTGATTACTGCTAGTCAAATCAAGCTTTCAGGCAAATAATCTCCATTTTGAAAGTTAATGAGATATGGTCATGTCGATAACAGCTTGCAGAAACTTTTTATTTTAATTCCTGCAGGCTGTGCTGGCCTCTTTTCCAGCAACTACTGTATGAATGAGTCAAATTTGCCAACATGGCTTATGGAGACAAGTGCACACTAATTAAAAATACCCACTGGTATCATAATTTAAATACCATGAAAATAAACTGTGAAAGTCGCTCAGATCCCATCTTGGGGTTTCCCGGGAGTGCTCTGCTTTGACTATAGGATGTGTTTTATTGCTGGTGGATGCTTAGTGGAAAGGCGTTTTTACCTCGTTGAGGAATTGGGGATTTTGATGTAATTATACAATTTGTGTTAATATTTGTTTCACATGAGCTGTAAAGGGGCCTCTCTGAAAGGCCATCGAGGGAGAAAACTGGATTTTGGTGGCAAGCATCACATTCTTCTCCTTGATTCCACCGATCTCTAGCTTCCATGCAGGGCCCCTACAGTGAATCTTCTCAGCTCAAGCCATGATGAAGTTGAAGCAGGGATATACTGGTTACTGTTTCATTATTTTTCTCCCTGTCTTCATTCTTCTTCATGCTTGTGTTTTAACTGCCTTTTCTCCCCTTTCCCAAAAAAGGAAAGGATAGTTTTGTCTGTCTACCTGTATTTAACCACAAAACACTGAAATTCCTTCTCCAGACTTCCATGCGTCCATCTGTCCAAGCAAACACACACTCCATGGTGTTGTATTTTTAAATTTATCTCAACAATTTGGGGCCAAAGAGTCCCAATGTCTGATGAAAGTACATTTTGTACTGGGTAAAAAGTTGGCACATCAGGTGTTAAAGCTATGTGAGGAGTTAAAGATGCAGTTATGGTTGACTAAAACCAGAGAGACCTACAGATAGAGGAAATAGAGTCCCTCCCTAGGTTCCCTTCAGCAGCCTCCGTCACGTCCCCACCAGGCAGAATCTCTTTAAGCACCACTTTCAGATGTTAAATCATCATTCACACCGTACATCTTCTTGCTATTCCTGGGGGAGCAACGGCTGCAAAGCGCCCGCTAACAAATGCGATCCCGTAAACACGCATTTCCCTCTTGTTGTTAGTACCTTTGTATTACCACTCCGGCTGGCTCTGTCATCCAAGCCAACTCCCTGCTTTGAAGTGAACGGACTGAATGAGTGGTGTCACCTATTACCCAGAGGGTGCACTGAGATTATAAATTAAAAAAAAAAAAAAAAAACAGCTCTCAGTGCAGCGCCTTTGCCTCATCAAGGTGCCTTGCCGCTGACTGCCTACAGTCCTCCAGACCCTGCACCCTGCACCTATTACAAACCTCATTTTCCAGCGTCTTACAGTGGGAGAGGCGGGCTGCAGAAAGTAGGTGCACAGACATGAAAAGGCGTATGGACCTGCATAAGGCCAGGGTCTGGGCCTGGGATGTAAAGATGGTGTTTTCCTCTCCTTAACCCCTGTCTGGTGGATGTCCTTCAGGCCTTGAGTCTGGAAAGGGGACCAGCTCTACATTTACATTTTTCTGTTGACAAACAGAGTCCATGAATATTAATTATTCTGAAGTTTATTTGCAGAAAAGGCACTTTCTAATCCTTATCAATTATTTATCAAAAATCTCCCCCACCTAATAATCTCATTAACATTATTATACTAAGGCCAACAGCAAACATGCCTTTGATAAGTAACAGTCCTGGTAGTTTCCCTGCCTGTCGAGCATCTTGTACCCTCCTGTGCTTCAAAGTATGGGCCCCAGCTTCCCCATTCAGACTCCTGGGTCGATCAAGCCTCCCTGATCTCACAGAAGGAAATTCATGTTTTCTGATACTACACTGAAGAAAGAAGAGAACAGAAATGAAGACTTGGAATCACCAGTGCATGTGAGCTTTCGAAATCCCACTCCTTAGGTCCCTTATTCTGAAAAGGGACATCCCCCCAAAATCAAGTCCCCACTGTGCCACGGGACACAAGGGGCCTCAAGGAAATCTACTCAGTTTGGGAGAGGCGAGAGCTTTGAGGAACACCATGGTCACCTCATCACTCTGAGTCCTACATCCAAGTGTCTCACTGCCTACCAGCTGTTAGGTACCACTTCTCCAAGGGGCATGGGATGCTTAGAACTCATCCGATTTTATAGATGGGGAAACTGAGGCCCACTCAACCCAGAAGGTGACAGGCTGTGCTACACACTCAGTGCTTTCTCCCGCTGCACGCCATTGTTTAACAGGTCTTAGGTCTAAAGCAATGGTTTCCTCCCACCATCCTTCCTCTTCTGGTGTTTTCACTTGTCCTGGAGAAGGCTCGTCAGTTGTTTCCTGGGCCACAAAGGCCTGAAACATCGGGTGTCTAAACAGAGGCAGCTTTCTAGCTTATTGGAGGGAAGAAGTAGTGTCTGATCTCTGGGTGCTCTGGACAGTGGGAACAGGGAGGCGGTTAAAGCCTGGTGCCATGAGGCTCAGACCCACACAAAGAGAGCTTTCCCTTAAGCTCACACTGCTGAGAGAGGGGAGAACTAAGGTGACTAAACCTCACTGGCAGCAGACACTGGAGGTGGGATACACGGGCCACAAGGGGAGTGACGTCCTGCTGCTGAAGTCCACTCTGACACAGGGATGCAGAGGAGAGACTTTCTTGCTTCACAGCAGAGCCGCTCATAACACACCAAGTCCCTCTGTATCAGAGGGCAGCGCCAGCACCAGCCGATGAGGGATCAAAGCTGCAAGACCAATGGGACATCACCCTGTCCCAGGGCTCTCAGCCCCAAAAGAAATGGCTGGCACATCAGTAGTGCTATCAGGCCTCAGGCCTCCAAGTGCTGCTTTATCTCTTGAGTCCTTATGTACCAAGTCCAGGAGTGGAGGTCAGCAGGAGGGGGTAGGGAGTGGTCTGAGAAGCTGGGCAGACCTTTCCCATTTTCTCACACATAGTGTCTGATAAGATGGCTACTTTCTCACAAACAATCTCTCTCTCTCTCTCTCTCTCTCTCTCTCTCTCTCTCTCTCTCTCTCTCTCTCTCTCTCTCTCTCTCACACACACACACACACACACACACACACACACACACACACCAAAAACACAAATGCCAAACCAAAAGAGCAGGCAGAAACTATGTGTTTGTAGTCATTTCCAAGCACAAGGACAAAAAGACTCTTTGCGATGAGCCAGAAACCAGAGCCTCACAGAGTGAGTGGCTTGCTTCAGCTGAGTAACAGCCACGGTATTCTGGCTGCTGGATCAGTGTTCCTGGGTCATGTTTGCAGCAGATTTCTTCTATCTACAATACTAGAGAAAGCATTTTCTCCTTTCTATCTAGGGATTACCTTTTTCCTACCAGAGAGAGCTTCCCATCTATTGCCCAAGAACATGAGTCAATGTCCCTAAAGATTTCTCAAGAACTGACGTGGTGTGATAGGAATAAGCAGCCAGTGAGACATTTGGCTTGTTGCCCTCAATCCCAGAGTCCAACCTTTCTTGTCTTCACTGCTCAACCACTTTGACTCTATGACGGGAAAAGGTTAAATTATCTTTTTGAACTTTAATTTTTGTCTTACATTAAAATATCATAATGGCCCTTAGATGGAACATCACAACTGGACCATCAGCCTTCGCTTGAGTAATTGTTAGTAAAACTGTACATTACACACAGAACAAAAAGAACCATGCTTTATAGTCCACAAAGATCCAACAAAAAACTATCATTTCTTTCCTCCTTCGATACAAGAGTTTTGCCATGTTGCCCAGGCTAGCCTAGAACTTCTGCCTCAGTGATCTCCTGCCTGGGCCTTCGGAGTACCTGGAGCTACCACCATGCTGGAAAAAATGAACTTCTAAACTGGCAGAGGGAGTGTGGGGGTGGTCAAGGACGGTGGAGGGCGCGTACAGACTAGGAACCCGCTGGACTGTGCGGCAGAGGTCCCCTCTGGCCCAGCTGATAACAATGAGACACTTGACAGAGAGAGAGGGTTGAGGTCATCTCCCCAGGGACTGCTGGTGTATTCTGGGAAGTCTCGGCTTCTTTCCCAGCATCAGTCAGGATCGTGTGGGATAACCACAGGGAACCAGGCTTTGAGGAATGGGAATTGAGAAACCAACCATGGCTGGGAAGGCCAAACTGGGGAACTTTGTTTTCCTTTTCCAAGAAGAAAGGTTCTGCAGGAATCACATGATTAGCAAGGGGCTTCACCACCTTGCTGCACAGACAAGGTTTCCTTGAGATACCATCTACATGTGGTCCAGGAGCGGGCTGGCAAACCACTGGCTAAGGCCAGGCCTCTGACACTTTCAATGAAGCTTCCTGGTAACACAGCCAAGCCTGTTTACATGCACCAGCCAGGCCTGTTCGAAAATACGTTAGTGTGACAGAGACAGAAGGGTCTGCAAAGTTGGGGCCAGTGTGATGTGGCTCAGTGGATAAAGG
This sequence comes from Peromyscus maniculatus bairdii, assembly GCF_049852395.1. NCBI lineage: Eukaryota > Metazoa > Chordata > Mammalia > Rodentia > Cricetidae > Peromyscus > Peromyscus maniculatus. The sequence goes on from NC_134854.1 coordinate 121,512,279, forward strand.
TGCTTGCCACTATGACTGATAACCCGAGTGTGATCTCCAGAACCACCATGGTGGGATGCTAGAGCCCATTCCCACATGTCCTCAGACCTCCCCATATGCTCTATGGAACACTCATGCTCCTTCCCCAATAAAATATAATTTCAAAAAGCCTGTAAAATAATAACTTAAAAATGGTATCTCAATAAAATATGAGGGCTGGGGGCTGTGGCTGCCAAGCACACACAAAGTCCTGGGTTTGATTCCCTCATACATTGCAAGGATGGACGGGTGGATGGATGGATGGATGGATGGATGGATGGATGGATGGATGGATGGATGGATGGATGGGTGGATGGATGGGTAGATGGGTGGATGGATGGGTGGGTGGATGGATGGATGGATGGATGGATGGGTGGGTGGATGGATGGGTGGATGGGTGGATGGGTGGATGGATGGGTGGGTGGATGGATGAATCAAATCTAAACTTGTAGTCCGCAGATCCCTGATCTAAAGTGGACAAGGCTTACTTCCCAATTACTGGATATGGAAATGTACAAGCAGTTAAGTCTGTGCATGTGCCAGCCACACAGGCACGTATGGTGTCTGGGCACGAGTGCTCACAGTATAGGTGCCCACAAGTCCAGCTTCTGACTTCATTCATCCTGACATATGGAAGTGTCCCCAGCATGCCCTACAAGGCAGTTTCTAAAGCCATCAGAGGCATGCACGCAAGTGCTAATCAAAGGGTAAAGCCTTTATTTTGTCTGAGTTTAGTTTTATCATCCATAAAATGTGGGAGTGGACCATCCAAAGAATTTTAAAAATTCTGACTATGGAGAAAGAGCAGGGAGAAAATGAACACAAACTATCACACACATGTTCTCAGGATAAGGTGTAGGGAAAATGAAGGTGCAGGACACAGGTGCAATCAAGTGGAAGTACCTACATGTGTGAACTGAAGTCACTAATCATATTCTTGCAGGCAGTGTAGACTCAGAAAGAGGATTTTTTTTTTTTCACATGAGAAAGTAGAGATCAAGATCCAAACAGGCCTTTCAGAAAGGCATTGTGAGGCCACAAGGAGACTGGAAGGTCACACTTGAGAGTGGCCTGAGGAGCTTCCTACAGTATAGGCCTAGAATCCCAGCACTTAGGAGGCAGAGGCACAAGTATCCTGCGCCCTCTGTTTCAAAGCATCAAAGGCTGGGGAGGCAACATCCATGCCTCCCGTGTGCAGAGCCCAGCTTGAAAGCAGCTCAGGAGCAGACACCCAAGCCCCTCATGGTGGCAGCCACTCTGGCTCCTCCTGAGAACTGACATAGTTCCTTTCTTCTTTGGCCCACTAAACCTGTCTCTTGGCTGCAATGACAATACGATTGTGCCCACAGGGACACCTCCAGGAAAAGGGTCTCTCTGCCTCTCAAATCCCAGCTTTATAGTGGGAAATTTCCAAATGACAACTTTTCTTCGAAGATTGTTTCTCAGCCTGCTATGCTGTGATTGCCAGGAGCGGACACACCAGCTTGTTTTTAAAGTCGAGAAAGAGATAAAGATGGATTTAAAAGTGTCCTCTGAAGCCTGGTGTTTGGGCTTTTGTGCTAATGTACAACAGAGACCAGCTAACAGGTTAGTTGACTTAACCACAAGGCAAGAACTTGGCATAAAGTGCCAACTCCGTAAAATCAGGCATGAAAGTTAAAGTCTGTTTCCTAACCCAGAAACAAACAGATATTTTGCTGCCAGGGAAACGTACATAGTTTGACTTGTAGGTTATGAATCTTTAAAATCCCCACCGTGCGCCCTAGCACAATTCTTCATGAGTGCAATCTTTTATTTATCGGCTAACCGGTTGTTCTCTGCTAAGTGGTGAACTTTTCAATGTGAACAGAGCAGGTAAGCCACTGAGATATGAACGCAAAATACCCCTCAGTGAGCAAAGGACATTTTGTCAACAGAGCAAACCATTCTTAAAGCAAAACAAGCCAGTGTTCCAGATAGTAAAACAATGAAAAGAGCTGTGACTCTTCCAAAGGCCTAACTCATTCACCAGTGATCCTGGGCTAATCATGTGCCACCCCCGCACCCCTCAAGAAACACAAAGTACTAGAAATATTTTAACCAAATACATTTTTGTTGGTTGGGAAAAGGGTTCAGGCCTGTTACACAATACTAAGAAAACACAGAAAGTATGTCCCTAGTCTTGTCAGTCCCTGACAGCTGTTTGGGGCACCTGGACAAAGTCTGCAGTTAAACCTCCTGGTTCCATGGACAAAAACACAAGAGCAATAAACGCGAACTTGTCAACCTCAGAATGGCTGCTTTCAAGTTGTCTAGAAAACATGTTGCAACCACTGCTGTTCATGGCTGACCCAGAGTTTTAATAAATCCAGACTTCCCAATTCTTAAAAGTAGCCCTTTTATGTTTTGGATAGTGCAAAGAGACAGAAATCTGAAAGGGTTTTGGAGGCATGGCCAGAATCTCCCAGAATCCCACGGCTTCACTCCTTGCCCGCAGCATGCTATCAATTTCACCAGAAGCACGACCTAGCTTCTGCCATTTCTGGGGGTGTTTTAGAATCAGAAGTAACTGCTGAGGTCTTCCTCAGCAGACCAGGTTCCAGTCTTCACTGGGAGGACACAGAGCAACAGATGAGGAGCAAGATGTTTTCCCTTTGAAATAATAATAATAATAATAATAATAATAATAATAATAATAATAAATCAACAAGCCACAAAAACCATGGTTGCTTAGATCTTTGGGTACATTTGTTAAAAGCCAGGGCTCTGAGTGAAAAAAGGGCAGACTGGCAATGGACAAGCTGCTGCCTTCAGGAATACTTCCTTTGTGGACACACAAAATGGGGTGAAATGGAAGACATGTGACAGAGTGGGCATGTGCAGAAGCACTGCAGGGAGATAGCAGGCATCATGGGAGAGAACATTTGAACAACTGATCGTTTACACAATAGCTCAGGTCAAGGCCTGAGTGGTCTGAGGAGCAGCTCAGGCCCTGGAGCCTGCAGGGGCAGGTTCAAATCCAACCCCATGCAGTTACACATTGTATGGAGGGATGTGGGCAAGAGCTGTGTTCGTGCTAATACCGAATGGGGATCTTAAGAGTACTGAGCGCTGGCCTAGAGGGATGGCTTGGCATTATCTGTGTTTGCTGCTTGTGCACAGCACTCGGGGTCAGCTCCCAGAGCTCACGCCAGGCAGCTCACAGTGACCCATCACTCCTGCTCCAGGGATTCTGATGCATTCTTCTGGCCTCTGCAGAAACCCACGTGCACACGCACATGCACAGAGAGGGAGAAATTAAAAATAAAAAACTTTATTAAAAAAAGTACTTAGCACACAGGGTGCTTGTATAAGCACCTTGCACCATCAACTTTTGACCCACTCTGCTAAGGCTGCTACTTCTATGCTTTAGCTACCACCTTCTGTTGGGGATTTCAAACTCACACGGCTCTAGGACAGCAGAGATGTTCGGGATGCTATCCCAAGAAAGAAGAAATGGATTCATTAATGAAAACACCGAACTGTCACAGTGCCATACTGAAGATTTCCTCTTGCACTCAACAGGAGCACTAGGTGTTGTGGTGCATGTCCGCAAGCTCAGAACTAAAAGGTCAGGGCAGAAGGGTGGCCAGGTTTATGACCTCATGGGGGTTACACAACAAGACTATGTCTCAAAGATCTATATATAAGGAAATGGGTCAGTGAATGCAGGCACGCATTACTATTTAAAGAACTGTGCCTGATAAGGAATCACCTGGTAAAGCTGGGCAAACGTGAAAGGAGAGGGATATTAAGAAACTGACAACGTTTACACCCTAAGTGACGAGCTTGGAAATCAAAACCAAACAACTCTCGAAAACTATAAATATACAGAATCGAAGAATTCAGACTGAGATAAAAGGGTGAGCGACCACGTAAGGAGATCAGCTGCAGGGATTCTGGTTGATGGACAGCATTGGTACTCCCTACTTCTCATCAGCGGGGATGGGAACAGTTGTATGGAGACCACGAGAGGATGTCTCTGACATGAGCAAAGGATGCTAAGAGTCCTAACTGCTAGAGAATGGGACTGCAGGGCACACTTCATTTTCTGTGTCCTTATCCACGTCTTTTAATTGTTTCTGCAAATTGTTCTATGGATCATAAAATTGAAAATAATTTGGTATTCAATGCCCAATTCAGAACATCCAGATTACACCCACATCTAATCAGGCTTCAATCCCGAACCTTTTACTCTCTTGGGTACACCACATGTTTTGGAGGCACCAGCTCATGACAGGCCCACCACAACCAGGAAGCAGCAGCCGCTTCCTCACTGTACCATCATCTCTCTGCTAGCGTTTCATGGAAGTTTCACAAAATGTACCTGTACTTTTTAGGACCTTCAAATTCTGGCTTAAAATAAAGTTTTTCTCTCATTCTTCTTTTTGTCCCCAAATTCCTCACTCTTCCAGAAATCAAAATGAACCCCAAGAATTAAATATTACCTCATGTGAAGCTTCAAAGGGCGCTCACCAGGACTCAGGGAAAGCTCTTGGTTCTGTGTGGCGTATAAAATAGCGCTCTCCTGGTTCTAGGTACTAATTGCATGGAAAACACAGAGGGAGGGTGGCAAGTGGCACTGAGACATAAAAATGACTGCCATGTGTGAAAACTTATTTTTTTTTAAATGCAGGCACAAGAATTCAGCCAGAAAAAAAAATAGACATGCCAATAAAAAATCTGTGTCTTAAAAATCTGGCTGGCAGCGCCCTTCCTCTCCCCAATGGATACTCTTAGTAAAGAAAACATGGTGGGTTTTTCCCCCTCCTTTGCCTGTATTTCATTTCCAATTAAAATTAAATATAAACTGGAACGCCACCTGGATTTTAGCAAAACCCAATCCCTGCCCTCCACCCTTCCTTTTTTTAAAGAGAAGAACCTGGGCTTACATATACAAACATTTTGGTAAATGACCCGTGGCAAATTGCGTAATGCCAGTAAAAGTTGTGTTTTTTAAGTTATGAGACCCAAAGATTTTTATCTGAAATAAAACCCTGATTCAATTCAGATTCTGGAGGCCAACTGTGTCTTTAACTCTGCCTCCAAATTTAAACCATTTGTGCACGGGGCCCCTTCGGTGATGCTTGCTAGTGGGTATGGAGGAGAGATTCTATATTGATTAGGGTGTGTGTTTTCTTTTCTAAAACGATAAATTGGGGCACTAATTGCCTACAAGGACCGGTTCCCTACAGTCTTCACACGGAGGTCAGTGTAAATGAAGAGATGCATAGACAGATGGGATGGGGCACTGATTTCAGTCCATTTTCCCAGTGACAGGAAGCACAAGATTCCTGGATCCATTGGAGGCAATTCTTGGAAGACTCCAATATGGAGAATTCAATATCCTACTGATTACATTTAAATATAAAATGAGTGGGACAGGCTAAAGAATGGGACAGTCTAGAGAGGTAACTTGGTCCATACCAGACCACTATGTTTGGATCCCTAATATGTTGGCTATTGCTTTGGCCCATCCTTTAAATGGGAACAAGATTGATAATACAGGGCTGAGTCCATTTTAAAAAGGTAGTGTGTTTGGCCAAGGGCAATATGCTGCTTAACATATTCATCATGCCTCTTTGAGAAAGATGCTCCTTTGTTTGTTTGTTTGTTTTTCAAGACAGGGTTTCTCTGTGTAGCTCTGGCAGGCACCTTTCCTAGAACTCACTCTGTAGCCCAGGCTGGCCTTGAACTCACAGAGATCTGCCTGCCTCTGCCTCCAGAGTGTTGGGATTAAATGTGTGCGCCACTAACAGCCAGCTAGAAAGATGTTCCATTTTACAGATGAGAAAATGGAGGCACAGAGAGCTGGTCACACCTGACAGGAACGTGAGAGGTGGGGCTTCAGCCTTCAGCAGGGAATTCCAGGCAGCTTCTCCTCCTGCCTCTCAAGCTCCCAAAGTGAAGCAGCCCGAGAAGAGAATGAAGAAGCACCAGGAAGTGTGTGCCTGCATGTGACTGTGACCATGGGATGGGTGTGCGCACATGGCCTGGGAGGCGTGTGGGATGAGGAAGAGTGGAGAAAACCAAAACACAAGAGTCCTGCTTTATTTTCCATATCTGTCCAGACTGACAAAGCTTTAACTCCTGTCACAGAAGGATGATGCTCAATAAGGATGATTTGTGTCTGTCACATCTCATGGTGGAAGCATCCAGAACACTGGTGGCTCTGGAGAGTACATGCAGTGGGCAGACAAGTGGTAAATGAAGATATAAATATGAGAGAGATTCTTAAAATTATTTTATTTTTTAGGCAAAAATGCACTGCGCATGATCAAGGTCACTGTATGTATTTCATGTATATATCCTGTAGCAGTGTGAATGGGCCTTAACTTAAAGCATCTTTTCTGTTTTACTACAGATCCAAGGTTGCCATGGAAACCTAGGGGTAGTCAAAAAAGCAAAAAGTATTCATAAGCAAACAAGAATCCTACAGATAAACCAAAGAAAGGTGTTGAGGGCACCTTTCTACACACCAAGACACAAGTCTTCAACTTATTAGATATTTAGGAAATATTCAACTGTTTATCTTCTACACACAACAGTAACAAGCACCATCATGGCTTAAATTCTTTGTATTTCACACACTATTTTTGTAGGTTAAATTCTTACTGACGGTGGCAATAGTGTTAAAAATAAAAGCAACAGCTAATATGTGCGGACCATTACAAAGTGCTGCACAATATACTCAGGATGGCCAATGTTCATGTCCTCTCCATTTGATGGATGTGTAAACTGAGGTGCAGAGATGTTTTCAGATGTCCACAATAACTCATCTCTGAAGGACTGTGAGTTGGGCCAGAGTTTCATCCCACAGTCTAACCCTGTCTACCAGTGTGGCCCTCTAACCAAGCAGTGGAGGATGGATCCTGAGAATGCCAAAGGAGAGTCTGCAATTGGTTCTAAGAAGCCTTCAACACAGTCCAACAAGAACCACCAAGAATGCTGGAATTCCTTGCAAAGAACTGCAAAGTGGGCAATAGTAGATCTCTGAACCAAAATGCTGTGGGAGTCTCTTGAGGGTCACAGCCAAACTGACCAAGAATGGGCTGCATGAACTCACGTGCCCCCGACGAAGGAGTGTCTGGGCTGTGTGTATCATGTCTATGAGCCTGACTGAGTTTATCCCAGACCTCCCTGGTATGTGGGTCCTGCAATGAGGAGAGATCAAGAGTATACAAGCTGGTAGTGCCACTGAAATGAATTGGAAATGACTCTTATTGCGCAAGGCTTAACATGACCCCCATGCCTTTCAGAGTCCACACGGGCATTGATAATACCTGAGAAATAATTGCAGGAACATACTCTTGTACATTTACAGCCAAAAGAAAAGCCCTAATTCAAGTCAGAGATGGATTACTAAAAGACTTAACATAAAGCAATCATGGGAAAGTGTAGAAGTTGTAGTTCCAAACACATGAATTAGTATAAACCAGTTAGCAAACTAAAATGTCTGGGGAATGAATGAGGAGAGTCACCTACAGAACTGCAAAACTATTTACTTACAAACATTCATGCACATCCATGCACCCCCATGCATGCACACACATATGCATACACTCATGCATACATGTGCAAGTATACACACACACACACACACACACACACACACACACACACACACCATAGCCAACGTTGTTTAACAATAGTAATAGGATCTATGTGACAGAAATAAACAAATTTTCATTAATTGACAAATATAGTAAAGCATTGGACAAGCTTAAAAAAAAAAAACAGAATCAACTAAGGAAGAAAGGAAAAAAGAAAGGCTCCAGAAGGATAAGAACTACCAAAGCGGACTCCACCTTCTTGGAAATACAGTAAGTTAATAAACAAGTGCGTTGAACAACACTCTTTGGAGCTGACAACTCTTATCAAATCAGGTGCTAAGGTTTCAATTATTCTAACTATAGAACGAGGGAAGTAGCTGGAATTTGGTAGTAAAGTATAGGAAATATAAGCGTTAACCAAGAAACAGCAAGACTTATCAGGCCCCATCTCATCATCCCTGGGACTCTCGCTCTCACACCATGGGCTGTATAAAGAGAGTCCAGAAGCTATGTCCAGCAGCCCAGTGAACTCAGGTGCTACTGCCTCAGGAAAAGGCCTCACTTCACCGTCTGCCACCAGTTGCTCCACAACTCAAATCTAAGCTCACTTATCTCAGAATTAAAAGAGTCAATGACAAATGTTTTGGATCCTTAATATCCAAACCATAAGTCTAAGCTATATAGCTCAGGATATACCTTCCATCCATTATGTCCCATTAAAAGGCTTAAAATAAATCAGCAGATGTTCACACACACAGTTTCTGTTTTCTAATTTCACCAAACTCTTTAAAAAAGAAAAATCCCACCAATGTGGATACTAATTTTTTCTCTCCAGGCCACCAAGGATTTATGGCCCAAATCACTCTTATATCGATTGATTAGCTTATGCATGTCCCATTCAGTTCTCTCTGTGTGCACTATGATTTCTATTGATGTTTCATGTATGCGCTTCTCGATCTTATTGTCCCTCAATTAGACTGCGAATTCCTAGAATGCAAGGAGAGAGGGGAGGCAATATTTCTCTGTGTTGTCTAGTGGTGAGCCCATGAATAAGAGGAAGCCTACACTGTAGGCAGGGGAGTCATGGCTGAGGACAGCTGCTCTCTCAGTGACTCACCAAGTATGTCCAACCTCCATTTCCTCAGCAGGCTGGCTGAAGTTTTTGATTTTTTTTAAACTATTACTAATGTCCAATTTCTTAATGTGTAAGACGCTATCAGCTAAATGACTGGAAACAAGAACAGCGGAAGTGCGAACACACCCACACATCACTGCATCATACTAGAAACTGCAAGCCAAAGTTTTACATTGTTTGGATGTATGTATGTAGTCTCCCCGCACCCCGTGCCTCAAACACACATACACACACACCACATGTGTGAAGGAGCATGTACTATGTGAGTACAAAATAAGAGCAGAATATTCTGCCTCACACTCCACTCAATAACCCAGGAGAGGGCTACTACTTCTGTCAAGTGCTAGCCTACGGACACTTTAGGGTTTCTGCGGCATGTAACCTCCACTGTGATAGGAAACCTTGGCTGGCTCTTGTAACAGTTAAATCTTTACTGTCTACTTGATGGGGTTTCAAATCACCACGAAAACACACCTGTAGAGGTCTCTCTAAGAGGGCAGGGTTGTTTAAGAAAGAAAATCACCACGAATATGGGTAGCACCATCCAACGGACTGGGGTCCAGGACTGAATCAGAAGGAGAAGGCAAGCCAGGCACCGCCTTTCATCTCTGACTCCTGACTGTGGAAGCAATGTGACCAGACGGCCCCTGCTCCTGATGCTCTGACTTCTCACCATGATGGACCAGACGCTCCCAAACTGCGAGGCAGAATTCATCTTCGCATCCTGAAATTGCTTCTGACAACAATGTTGTCACATTAGTGAGAAAATTACTACTACAGCTGTGTAGGCATGGAGGAGACAGCTGTATTCAGTGGTAAACATCTGGTGTGGCTACACCTCCAAAGGACTCTCTGCAGTCTGAAATGCAAGGCTGGATTTGACTTGAGGGGCTATAGTCCTTCGGTTCCTTTTCAGGTCTGCAGGCTCAACCCAGCACCTTGTACACAGAAGCTGCCCAATAAATAGCTGAGGCAAGTTGAAGATTCCTTTCAGAACACAACCCTGGCAGTCATGATCATGAATCACCCCATTACAGAACATAACCTTGACAATGATAATAAAGACTATCACATACTCACCTCATGCATGGTGTCTTCCTCCATCTTACACATAGATGAATGATAGAGCAAGTCCATACATAAGTACACATGATAGAGATACATAATACACTGCGCAAAACTTTGTATTTTTAAGACAAATATAAATCTCATGGCCTGAACATCAGAATAAAAAGGCACCAGGTAGAGGCATTTCCACTTAGTGCTTCTGCGTGTTGAATGCTTATTGCATTGAAATGGAGAGCTCACCAGGAGGAGGGAGCAAAATGAGAGAAGGTAAGCAATATTATCAGGGTGTTATTTATCACACACATTAGGACCAAAAATAGTCAGGAAAGAATGAGCATTGTGTCATTCTCGCTCCGTCTTTGACCTTGTAAAAGGTTGCTGAGTTCGGATGGAGGATAATGAGCATCAGTAGAGGAAGCCTTCCTGACAAGAGAGCGACTCCGTACCACGCAGCAGCCTTGAAAAATTAATACATAATAATTATAATCTCGAAACGCCACTCTTGCCCTGTTTTATGATGCCACATCTTATTTTATTAAAATTTCCCCAAAATCTTTCTTTCCTTGCCTGTGAGAGACATGACTCTGCTATGGAAAAGTGAAAGACATTTTACGCACAATTTTCCCTCTACTAGAAAGAGGTATATTGTGCCCTTCAGTGAACATAAAATTGATATTATCATCTCTTAGTTTATATCTCACTACTTAACCTTCAGATTAAAAGTTATTGGATTTGAATGACTAAAAAGACATCATGTCACCTTCCCTCCTCTGTGGAGAGACAGAAGTTCAGGGCAAGGCAAAGCGCCGAGGCAAGAGCATTCGGTGGGAACGGCGGACTCTTTGCCTTGCTCCAGGGCACAAGGAGGGACCACAATCGGACACTGACAATGCAGCCATGGTTGGAGAGAAGAAAAATGGCAGCGCAACGTCTTGTACTCTTAGAAACCCTGCTGAAGAGGAATTTGTGTGGAGAAGTTAATCTTGAGTGCCATCAAGAAAGGAGCAAGCTGGGTCTGGGGAGACAGACAGCCCTCTCAGTGGACTGCTTGCCAAGGGTGAGGACTGGAGCTCAATCCCCCAGCAATCACGATTAAAAAAACGGAAAGAAGGAAAGTGTGCTGTGGTAGCTGGCTGGTAATCCTAGTGCTGAGGAGGCTCCAGCGCAGACCTCTAGGACTTGCTGGTCAGTCATCCTAGCCTATTTGCTGTGAGCTCCAGACCAGGGAGAGGTCCTATCCCCCTGCCCCCAGCCCCCACCACACCACCCTCACCACCCCCAACAAAAACCCAGAGTGAACAAAACTGAAAACAATACCCCAGGCTATGTATGCTCTAATCTCAGCCTACAACCTAACACACACACACACACACACACACACACACACACACACACACACACACACACACACACACACGAAAATATTAAATTCAAGAGAAAAGTAAGAGTTAATAAGAAAAAAAAAGAACAACTATGCCCTACGTAGCTGGCACACACACACAGTTTCTGCAGAAGACACAATGGCCATCTAGAAGGATTAAAGAGAACACAGCTTGTATCCACCTTCCCTCACTTTTTCAACTTCAGTGCAGTAAAGAGACTTCCATCCCTGGGCAGTTTGAGCTGCAACTCTTGAATGAGTTTACGAACAGCACCAGTGATTTGATAATTACATGTTGTATTTTTCCAGCAAAAGATACACACTATGTGCTCCCTCCCCCAGCCCCTTGCCACTTTAGAAACAGTTTCATTCTGAGAAGCTTGTGTCAATATGGAACAAAGACTTTATCAGAGAGCCAGCTTAGTTAGTTTTGTTCTCTAAGACAGATAAGCTCACTTGGTGATCAATAGGAACACGGCCGTTTTATCAGCATCCCCATGTGACTTTTGCAAGAGATTCTAGTAACAGGCCAAGGCTAAATGCAAAGTACTTGATAATATTAATCAGAATAAACATACATAAGCACTGTAGTGACTTGTAGCCATATAAGAGGACTCCCTCCCTCTGCCCCACCCTCTCTGACAAAGTTTCAAGTTAACCCAGGCTGGCCTGGAGCTCAAATTTGAAATTCACTTGTTGTGTAGCTGAGGATGACTTCAACCCCTGCCCCAAGTGACTGTGGGTAGGCACACCATACCCAGCTAAGAAGGTGTGATGGTTACTTATAATCGTCATCTTGACGCAACAGAGAATCACCTGAGAAGGGAGTCTATAGGAGGGACTATTGTACCATCACAGAATGCCATCACTGGGCTGCGTGCTGGAAAGTATGAGAGAAGGAAAAGGACAGTCCTTCCCTGGTGGGACTTATAAGATGTTGAAAGGTTTGTGCTCATGAGGGCAGGAGGAAAGGGGAGGGAGCCATGACAGATCCCCAGTCAAACAGGTCCAAGGTTTGTGGCCCTTCTTTAAATGCCCGACTAACGGTCACCCCAATCTCCCAGGGATTCCATTCCTTCCCTTCTAGCTGGGCCCCTCCTTAGAGTCCCCACAGGAATGGGAACTCAGGCCTCACAGAGGCACAAGGGTACATGCCTCCACACTAGCTCCTTCTGCTACCTCAGCATCCCTCCGGACTCCAACACTCAGCCGTTACCCTTGCTTTTCCAATCCACACACATCAATCTGGTCCCTACATTACCCCCACCACAGGAGTGGGCAATAAAAGAGTTGAATAAAAATCGTGTAAACAAATGAACGAACTAAGTTCTGTCAGCCAAAGTGGGCAGATGATTAATACAGGGTGAGCAGCTCTTGTCTGAAAGGCTTGGGGTCAGAAAGGGGCCAGAATTTGGACAGTTTTCCTTCAAAATATCTACACAAATTTACAGAATAAAAAAAAAAATCCCAAGCCCCAAATGGTCCCCAAACTGAAACCTTTCTTTGGAATCAAATCCAAATTAGTGTTGGATTTCAGAACTATGGAGATTTGGGAATTTTCTGATACTCCACCGTATTAAGGTTTATAAAGAAGTGCCCTCCCCACCAGACAAAAACCAAAAGGAGCCTACACTGAAACCTTGGTTCCCATCCAGTGACACTATTATGGGAGGGTCTGGAGACTTTACGGTGTGGGGCCTAGGTGGAGGAGGTAGGTCACCGGGGTCATGTCTCCAGACTGAGTCCTGTCCTGAGTGCCTCTGCTTCATGACCATCCTGAGGCCAGCAGCTCTGCCTGATGCACCCATCACCACGATATTCTGTCCATGAGCACAGCACACGGGGACTCTAGACAGAACTCTTTGAAACCATGAGATAAAATAACTTTTTCCTCTGTCTGTCCTACATGGTTTCTGTCTACATGGTTTCTACATGGTCACAAGGACAAAACACTACCACACATCTGTCCTCGCTGCACAGGACAGCAGACTTAGGGGCCAAGTGTAACAAAGCAGCAGGGCGGACCGTCAAGGACCTTGACCTCAGCATGTTCTTTCATGACGTACGGGAAAAGAGCCCGACCCGGGTTCTGCTGTTGTGAAGTGAATCAAATGTGGTGTTTAGCAAAGGGTCTCTGCTGTTTTATGACACTTCCCCATGACAATAGGCTGGAGTTCAAAGTCACGGCCATGAAAAGAAGCCTTGGAACAGAGAGTTCAGATCTCTCCATCAACTTCCTCCTCCTCGTGACTCTGAGGACCACTTGCATACATAGGGCCATTCTTCTTGGTCATAAAAGCAGTCGGTCACCTTGTGACCCTTTTTATCAAGTAATCTATGCACCACCTAGAGGTGCGTTAGACTCTGTCAGGCTGGCTATATGTTTACATCATCCGAACTTTCCAATTCAGCCCCTCAGCTCTGCTGTTAATAAGCCAGGCAGTGACAAAACAGTGGTGTGGCTCCCCAGGCTTCTAGGACAGATAGGAGCCTGTGAGAATCAGAAAGCAAAGACTTACAATCACTGATGCTCATCTGTCAACAGGTTATGACCGAGGTCCTACCTCCTCAGAGCTCAAAAAGAGAGTCCTTTGATTAGACATGCTAGAAGGAGGGTCTTATTATTATTATTATTATTATTATTATTATTATTATTATTATTATTTTATATTAATTAACATGTCAGGGCTTAAAGTTACCATCTTAGAGCATCGAGGCTTTCTCTTGAAGCTGAGAGAGGACATGTCACTCATAATAAGATGTGCCATCTGACATTCTGTTCCCATGCTCTCTTACATGTGGGTGCCCCCTCACCTTTTGGCCACCCATGCCATTTTAATTTCTAATGGAGAGATTAATGCCACGTAACTGTTCAACAACCACAACTTGAAAGAATTTCATATAAGGCTCGCAAGTTACATAAATCTTCAAAGACAATATTTTGATGGAAGGCAGGACTAAACTAACAGAGACGAGAGAGCTAAATTTAGCATTCAGGGTGAAATATGCTTTTTCCAGAAATAGGCATCAGAGGAATTAAGGAAAGTGTGTGGGGGAGCTGTTTTTGTTGTGGCTGGTTTTCCTTGACTTACCAGAATTATCTAAATTCCCGTCTCTGCTTTGTTTCAATTTGTTTGTGTGGCTTTCACTAACATTGCTATCACTGATTCCTACTAAATAGGGTTTTTTTTGTATCAATTTTTTTTTAATTTAACCTCCGCAATGTGTCTAATAAAAGTGTTTCTCAACAGAGCAATTCCTTTAGAATCAGAACTGGGTTTTACCTAGCAGCTAAGGAACATGTTAGCATCTAACCTGCACCGGGCCCCAGTAGGGCACTCTATATCAATAACATGGCTCTGCACTGCTTTCCTGGCGGGTTCCCTTCTAGGACACGGAGGACCTCATCATTTCTTTCCTATCAACAGCATCAAAAGACCTGCAACGGGACAGGCCACATTAGTGGAGCTAACCTAGCCTGGCACCTCGGTCTCACACCCACACTGCTGGACCCACTTCATCTGAGGCACTTTGTACAAAGCAAGAACTAATGATAAACCACGGAATTTTCACATACCCCTAAAGGAAGGTGGGCATGCCTGAGAAACCAAGGCAAGTGCTTTTCACATGAAGCAGGCAGGCAGTCAGTCAGTCTCTCTCTCTCTCTCTCTCTCTCTCTCTCTCTCTCTCTCTCTCTCTCTCTCTCTCTCTCTCTCTCTGTCACTCACTCAGTGAGTAACAAAGACCAATGAGTTTCTTGCCACCATTTTGAAAGTGAAGAGGAAAAAAATTTATGTACCTCTTTTTCTTCTGAAAACAAAATCCTCTAACCTTTCCTTACTGCAAGAATACTTTGGTCCTTTTCTAGTCACCCTCTGGTGTCTATGTGAGACTCTTGGAGCCCATATGGATACTGCAACAGTTCATCTTAATTATTAACTTGACAGGGCATATAATCAATGAGTAGACAGATCCCTGGGTGTGACTGGGAAGGGTATTTAGATGAATCAAGGTGAGAAGACCTGAAGGTGGGTGACACCCCACCATGGGCTGGGGTCCTGGACTGAATAAAATAGGAGAAAGCAAGCTAAGCACCAGCCTTCATCTTTCTCCGCTTCCTGTCTGCAGATGCAATGTGACCAGCCGCCTGTCACTTCTGTCTCCATAACTCTCCTGCCATGATGGACAACACCCTCAAACCGTGAGCTAAAATGCGTCCTTCCTTCTTTCGATTTCTTTTCTAGATATTCTGTCTCATCAGTAACTAATATGGTTACCCAAATCCATGGATGGCCAAAACCTCTGGAATGACACGGACGTATTTGCACAGAACCTATTCACCCTCTTCTCACATTATTTACAATGACCCAACACAAGGCAAATGCTGTGTAAGTAGTTGTCACCCTAACGCATAGGGACCAAGGACAAGAAAATAGGGACATGTTCAGTTCAATTTCCTCCCAAACATTAGTTCCACGGTTGACTCCATTAACTGAACCATGCATGCCAGGAGTGACTGTTAAACCCACTATGTAAGTATCTATGATTTCCCCAGATTCTTCTGCTCCTCCCCTTTTGTAACCTTCTTGGAATGTATGTCACCACACTCTTTACCCACGCCCTAAAGAGCTGGTCCTGGCCATGAGTGTCCAGGGTCCTGTAAGAACCGACACTTTGCCTCCCTCTTATTCCCATAGCCACTCTCCGACCCCTCCCAGGATGCTTCTGAAAGCCCCTCCCTGCCCTGTCTCCCACTCTTACCTCCCGGCTGGTCACTGAACAGTTCTTTTTCTTTCTGTTTACATTGTAACTTGAAACACAAACTCTTTCTTTTGACCAGAAATTCCAACATTTTAAGCCAAATATCAGAGAAGCTACTAAAAAAATAAGCCCTTCACTTACTTATACTCCTTAAGTAACAAATTGCAAGTGCAGCACATCTTTTTTTTTTTTTTAGTGGCTTTCTCACCCACTCTCTGGAAACTGCTCTCCTCATATAAAATGATAGCCATACCCCCAGACCGCAGCCACCAACCCTCTCTTTGGTCGATTTGCACACAATAAAAATGCCAGGTGGTACCAAAAAATTTACCCCTCCCCAAAGAAAGCACCCATCATTAAGAAAGGGATGTTGTCAAGAAATAGCTGTTTTATTTAACAGCTATTCATTTTTATTGAATAAACATTTTCTGGTATGCATTCTGTTAATTGACCTGCCAGCATATGCTGTATATGGAGAAACTTCTAAACATTATGTTCTATGTAATATGCTTATCTGAAAAAGCTCTCATTTGCAGCAATATGGAAATAAAATCCTGCTTTCAAAAATTCAAGACTTTTCAAATGCATTAATCCACACAGTTTATGAAATTGCTCTGGACATTTTAAAATCCTTCCTTTAAGGAGGGAGAAAAAAAAACGTTAACAATCAATAATAGTATCTGTTGCTGCGTTTCATAATGGAGTAGTCATTCTCCAACACAGGAACTCAGAGACACACAAATGGGGGCAGGCATAATAGGAAGGAAAAAGCAGTTATGATATAGGGTAAAGACCTACTCAAGGGCTGCAAGAGAATGCTCAGAAATGCTATCAAATTACATTATTAGAAAACCATTGTAATAGTTCCAGAGCCTGGATATAAATAGAGCTGAAACATTATCGAGACAATATGCTTTGTTTTGAGGAGAGAAGACAAGGCACTTGTGTGGGCGGGCTCTTCCAGCTCATGGCCGCACCTCTCCTTGGCTGGTGACTTCTGGAGGATGATGCATTTTCCAGCCTAGCATCCCTAGCTGCTATGCCTAGAGGGCAGGGGTAATACTTTGCTGGGTGGAGCCATGGTGAACCACAAGGCTACAGGGCTCCCTGTCTTCCTTCAACAGCGATTCATCTCCCGACAGTCGCTGTCCTTGTGGGATGGTCGCCCAAGGTTGCCAGACGTTCTGATTTTTCAAGAGAGATGGAAAAGCAAAGTCCTCCCATTTCTCCAGGCTGTCAACTAGGTAATTCTTTAAAACAAATTCTGTTTGAAACTCAACTTAGGAAACCAATGCAATCACTACGGTAGTGGTTCTTTGTGAGAGCTGAAGTTTCTGAAAAGGGCACTTGCTGTCATTTGCAGTCACGATTGGCAAGAAGGAGCCCAACACAGAGCTCACTTGGCGCCCACCCCCACCCCCACAGAATGGCACCCACCCCACCCCCACCGAAGAACACCAAAGGCTCTGGTACAAGTAGAAGATTCTGAACCATTGCGTGTAACTCACAGCATAATTAACTCGTTTTTACACCAGGCAGCTTGAAGCCAGATCTTTGTGTTCCATGGACTTCTGACATATTTTACAGTTCTAACTCTCTTCCACTGTCCTCCATTAATCAAAGCTGTAACCCCTGTTGTCTTTGTACTATGGAATCAGAATGTGCCCCTGGCGAGGAATGGGGGAAAAGTCAACAGGAATTAAATTTCAGTGCAACTGTTTACTCAACTGTGGCCTGCAGATATTGAAATTTTATCCGTGGTTTTGTGTGACTACCGCAGTAATGAATTCAGCATGGCTGCGATTTTCTCAGAGCTCGCATTCTCACTTTGAGTAAAAACCTGCAGGAGAAAAATGACGAAAACCACGCAGGTCCACCAGCGAAACTCACCGTTTCTCCACACAGTTTAATTGCTGTGTTTTCTGGGTGGCCGAAAACTCGGAGAGCTTTGGGCCCCTGGACTGTTCGTAAGGCTTTAGTTTTTCCTCTGTCACCTAGGCATTCCCATGTCCCCCACCAACCTGTTTAGAGACTGCTCTTACACAGGGAGTCAACGCAGCTGTGGATGTTTTATAAGGCCTCAAAAGGCTTGCCAACCACAATAAGTGGGGCTTTAGCCACAATCCTGGACCTGATGGATGCCTTTCTTCCTCAAACATATCAGTGACAAATAGACAGAAAATTGCCGTGAAATATTTATTTTCAAGTTTCAAAGTGGAATCAAAAATTGAGGACTTGAACTCTGCATGAGTGACCATTTAACAACACATTCTCCAGAAGGGCTCCAGCCCAGGTAACTAACTGGTGACTCATTATTTTTAAGAAAAAAACGCAATGGAAATGTGCTTCCAGAATGTTCTTCTATGTCATTCATGTGTCGCTGCTGATAGTGTTCTGTAGTAGGGTGGGTGTATTGAATACAGTAGGTGTATTGAACATGTAAACTTTCATGGTTACTTAAATACTTTTTGGTTGTTTGTTTAAACATTATTATTATTATTATTGTTATTGTTATGATATTTGTGTATAAGAGAGAGAGGAGAAATTTTGAAGGCTCTGTTCTTCTCTTACTGCTGTGTGGGTACTGGGAATCAAACTCAGGTCCTCAGGCTTGGCTTAAATACTGCTGGCTCCTTGGTTAAATACTTTAATATTCTGAATATTTGTCAGCCCTTTAGGTAAAATTCAAAAGAAGCTAATGTCCCACTAACTAAACTAACGTGCTGTGAATACAAACTATTTGGGACTCCTTAGCCCCATCTCAACCACCTCATAAAGAAATGGCAGATCCTGACCTCCATCTTGTAATGGCCTAGAAGATGGTACTCTAAGAAATATTCATCTCACCATAAACAGATGAGGATATCACACAGATGGGCATTATTGCAAATGCTCTCCTGCCATTTCCTGCTGGGTTTGGCAAACAACCTCCCAAGTCAGAATCTAGTCACTGTGGATTGACTGAGGTGCTCAAATTAATACAACCAAGGGGCATGAATCCTAGCTGACAGGCGCTCGTGAAAAGAAATCGAGTCACACTCCCAACCCCCCTGAACTGACTGTGTTTGTCTGCCAACCTCCCGACTTCCTGGCTTTCTTCTTCTTTCCAGGCCTTTCCCCAATGATACCATGATCTCATGATGCATCCGCCAATATCTAATGCATTCACAGTCTACCAACTGCTTTTATTTTATTTTATTTTTTGTTTTTTTTGTTTTTTTGTTTTTTTGTTTTTTTGTTTTTCGAGAAAGGTTTTCTCTGTGTAGTCCTGGCTGTCCTGGAACTCACTCTGTAGACCAGGCTGGACTCCAACTCACAGAGATCCGCCTGCCTCTGCCTCCCCCGTGCTGGGATTAAAGGTGTGCACCACCACCTGGCTGACCATTTATGTTTTAATGCATGTCTGCAATTCAACTATTTTGGAGATGGAGGTAAGAGGATCTGGAGTTCATGGCCAACTTGGGCTACATAGCCATTTCAAAGCCATCAGCCTCAAGCTAAGTGAGAACCGGTCTCGGGAAAAGAAGATAGCAAGGACTCTTACCAAGGTCTCCAGCCCTAAGATTTTGATTCAAATTTCAAGAAAGTAGTTTGAAATGTCTGTCCTTTTCTCTTATGGCATTTCCCAACATTTTCTCAATAGAAAAGTTAAAAAATTTCCCCAAGATGTTTCTTTTTTTTTTCCTCCCAAATACATGATTACAAATGGTACTACAACTACGCACAAGATAAATGAATCAAGGACAAAACCTGCCCTGTTATCAGTAGCAAAAACCCGTAATATTTCCTGATCCCGCGGGGTGGGAAACCCAATCCAGTCTTCAAGGAAATACTATTTACATTTGAATTTTGACCAACACAATACCATGTCTTAGGTCACCTGTACTACTGGGAAATGTTTCAACAGTTCCTCCCAAGGACCCACTTCCACCCTGGGAAGGGCCAAGAGGGAAAGAGACCGTCTCAAGCAAAGGACATGTTGAAGAGGCCAGGATAGGAGATCAGTTAGTCTCAAGCAAAGGACATGATGAAGAGGCCGGGATAGGAGAGCAGTTAAAACACCACCGAGATTTTAGTCAACACCATCTGCTGTCAGACTCCATGAAACCAATGCCAATGCACACACCTTAGTTCTCAGAAGTAGGAGGAAGTCATGTCCCGAACCGATGTCTGTCTTATAGACATGCGTCTGTTCTTTAACCATGTCCACTTCTATTTCTATTTGTCTCTATTTGCTTTCTTTGACTACTTCCTCCCTTCTCCCGTATCCTTATTTCTTTCATCTTTTAGCTCTGGTTTTCTTTCTCCAGAAGGTTGAAGCCCGCTTTTATTTATCTACCGTTTTATTTGTCAACTATTTACCTCAAGCATCAACAACCATTTTTTTTCCAGAGTCATCTTAATTGAACAATAGAAATGTAGGTGACATGTTGGGGGCTGGAAGAGAACGTCTCAAGGTCCACTCAACATCAAGTCTAACATCCACCATCCAGAAAGACACTTGCACCTACCAAGGACTTCAAAATGAGTCTGAGCCATGGTGAGGAGCCCTGGGTGCCTAAGAATATGCTGCCTCCAGGCAGATGGATGTGCCAGGTGGACGCGCCTCCAACATGGACAGCGGCTCAACTCCCACTCACGACCCCAGCTCCCAGACAAGTACCTGCTGTTGCTGCTGCTGGACGTGGGCTAGGTCGGCTGCCCCCAGGTCCACCGCTGGTGCCTCCCCGTTGGACCGAGTGTCACGAAGTGCCCCACACTCTAGTAAGTGGTTGCCGCCGCTGGACCCGTTCTGGATGGCTGATCCGTTACTTTTTGTCTCAGACCCAGATTCTTGCATCATGACTCAAAAACCTGAGAGGATTTTCAGAAGAGGGGGTGACAGAGAGAGAGAGAAGTGGGGGGGGGGTAAGGAGGGGAAGAGAGAAGGGGGGAGAGAGAGACAGCTGTTAAAACAGTTGCTGTGGAGGACGAGAGGAGTGCTGCCTTGCCACGTTGCTGAACTCTGTAAGCGGTTGTCAATCTCCCTCACCCCTCTCTTCCTTATCAGAAGACTGGTCCCCTACTTTAGCACTGGGGGCTGTCACTCTCAATTCAACTTCTAGTATGGTTTAAAATACATCATCCTTTCCCTCTCTGGGAAAATAGATGGGTTCAGGTGATCCGAGGAGAATTCAGCAGTCAATTTTTTCTGATGGGATTCAGATATTTTGCCAAAGAAACAAAACACTTTAAGTTATCACACAAGTTATAAATTTAAATATTATCAGGCTCAGACATTTTATGGCAATGCAACATTCTCAGAGAAGAAATATTCTCCAACGACAGTCTCTCAAGTGACAAGACACATTAATTACTACGAGTCCCCCCAAGGGAATCAGTGCTGAAAACCTACAGTCAAACACCAAAAGCATTTTAAGGATTCTCAATCCTTGGTACCATCTGGGCAGTTCAAAATTGGTTGGTCATGTAAGACAGGCCACTTCTAGAAAGAGAGAGGGGCAAAAGGGACTTCCCCTTTCCAGAGTGAATGAATTCAGACTATGTTGTTTTATAGCTAAGGCTCTCAGAAGAATCACAGTCAATGCTAACTTTTCTCCTGGTAGATGACTGAACTCCAAGGTGTGTAAGGGCTGATATTTCAGGGGGATCCCTTGTACTCTTCATTTTGGAGAGAAGTGCTGCCTAGAAAGACCACAGAAAAGGTCAGAAACTTAAAGTCCTAAGTGTAAGGCTTGGATACAGCTCAGTGGCAGAACACTTGCTAGCATATGTGGGATATGGGGTTCACACCTCAGCACTGCCAATAAGCAAACTACTTAAATAAAATACTCAAGTATTAAAATGTCTACTAGAACAATATAGTATAAAACAAATAGAGACAAATCTGTTGTCTCCTCTTATTTTTAGGTTTTTGTTTTTGGTTTGTTTGTTTGCTTGCTTGTTTTTGGAGATAGGGTTCTATGAAGGAGGCCAGGTTGTCTTTGAACTCACAAACCTTCTGCCTCAGCCTCCCGGGTGCTGGCCTTACAGGCAAAGACAATACCCAACACTAAGTAAACTATGTCATTCCTGTTGCTCCCTAAGCACAAAAATCATTCACTGGGGGAGCCAGTTTAGGTACTCAACCAGGACAAAACCTATCTTCTGATCACCGGTATTGTGCTAGGCTCTCCACAGTGCAGATGATTCCTGTGTGCTCTGTAGTTCCCAGGAACAATCACCAGTTTCACTTCGTAGAGAAGAGAACGAGGCTTGGGATGGGGAGATGGATGGCTCAGTGGGTACAAGCACTGGCTACACATGCCTGTTGGCCTCAGCTCAGATCCTCAGAACCCAGCTAAGAACTGGAGTCAGTAGGACAAGCATCTCTGTGTTAGGAAATGGGATTTGGAGATAGGAAAATCTTCATATACATGGACCAGCTAGTCTGGCTTGTGCACCAGTGAAACAGCCTTGTCTTACGTTAGAATGGCTAGGGCCAGCATCTGAGGGTTGTCCTCTGACCTCCAAACATTCACAGTGACATGCATGTGTCTACACTCATGCCCAGCCTCCAACACAGGTAAATTCCAGAGGGGGGGAAATGAGGCCTTGTGAGATATTCTCCATGTCCACTGGGCCCCGGCTAGCCACAGCGGGCACGGGAGAGGAACAACCACTCTCCTTTGATGGCTGGCCTCTCACTTGCAGTAGCATGTTTTCTGAAGGTGAGGTACAGGGTCACAAGCCAAGTTCACAGACCAGGACTTGCAAAGGAAGAATATTAGTCACTAAAGGAAGGAGTCAGTTCAGACATCAAAGCTGAGAAATGCCTAAATAATTAAGACTTCAATGTGCATTCCCAATGCCAGACAAAACAGAAAATATTTCATTCAAATTACCCATAGGTAGTACTACTACCTATTTCTTTCCCACTGCACGCGATACATAACCACATCAAAACTGAAGCATGCTGGACCCCTTCAGGAGGCCGTGCTTTTGTTAAAAACCACCAGAGGTCGGTTCTCAGCAACTTGCCTGACAAGCAGACAGAAACACGACCACTGTAACAATTCCCATCTCATCCATTTGCAGTGCGGAGTCTCTAGCAGCTACAATGTGAAGGTCAGGAACCCAAAGCTGTATTTGGTCAGTTAGTCCCATTCTCAAGTAGGTGGAGAATGGCGCTGCGTGTTCATGGGTGTGCAACAACAGGAGACGGTGTTTGTCTCTTCGGATCGGACTTTCTAGTAATTACTATCCTGTAGAAACCGCCTGCTCTGCCTTACCTCCCACTGTGAACAGAATCTACCAAAACAGAACGCAAGGAAACAAAACACTACCCCAAAACAGAATCAAGACAGGGCAACACGGGAACATCTTCTGTCTCAAAACACCATGTGCTGCTAAAGCCTCAGGGTTTCTTTCCTAGTGCTTTAGTTTCTATGCCATACCCATACCATTCATATGTTTGGACACTTAAGAGAAAAGGTTTCAGGCTGGATGCAGCTGAGAGGTACAGCAGGCATCCTGAATGCCCCTTGCATGTCCTAAGTCAAGCCCCCATACTGTAAAACAACAAGGGAATAGATAGAAGTCTCAAGGTAGTCAGCAATAAAATCCGTATTATTAGTAGTAGTGAAAAGAATACCTAAATAAAAGAAATGCTTCCCACCTTCTGGAAAGTCTGCCTATGCCCAGGAATAGACTCCCAGGACAGGCAAGTTGCCCTTAGAAGCACTCCCACCTACCCTGAGACAGGAGTGCACACAGTCATACATTCTGTCCTTATGGAACAGAACTGTGTAAGTGCTGCCTTTCAGGGATGTGACTCTGGGGATCCAGGACTGAGAGCAGGTGTCTAAAAGCCTGTCCCTCCTTTTGTTTCCTTGGTTGACACCATCATGGTAGGTGGAGTGAAAAAACCACCTCTGATGCACAGTCTGAAGAACAGCTCTCCTCTGTGCTGAGCAGCTCCAGAAAAGACTGCAAAGTCCTCCAGTACACGTTGGGCAGGCCTGCGGCCAAGCAACTTGGCTCATGAATTGGGTTTGTGAGAGTTCAGACTTTGGGACTAAAACTGTATAAAGGATTATTTTGGTCTAAGGATGTTCCTTAGTTAGTCAAGTGCTAACTGGAGCACATGGGCTGGAGGACTTTTAATTGGTACAACACCAGTCAGGGGAAAACAGCTTCATGAAATCCCATGTGGAATATGAGAAGTTTGGGTGTCTACAAGTGTTTCTGACACTGTCTGGGCCAAGAGTGTTTCTATCAAACATCCAAGGTACGTTTCTCTAACTCCCAAATCCCCATTTCAGAGACAAGAAAACTGGTACTCAGTTGATTCGGGGACAAATACAGCCACAGAGACTCTCCATTTGAGACATGAGATCAAGAAATGATCAAGACTTCTTTCTTACGAGAGTCCCTGGCTAAGTGATGATCAATGAGGACATCAAGAAGGAGGAACTAAATTCTAGCAATGGCAAGAGGACAGCAGGTGGATGAAGAAAAGGTCTTAAAATACACAGAGGGAAAGTTCTGGAATGTTTTAGGAAGCAACTCTCTCTTTTCCTATTGACTTCACACTGTCAGTAGAGGGCAAGTACAGGGCCTGGAGAAGCATGGAGCTCTGCACTCTCTGTTCTTAAGAGGGGGTTTGTCCCAAGAATGTGGTCTGCTTAACCTGTGCTCCTCCTCTCTGGGATAATCCCTTACAAAGAATCACCCTGCCTCAGGATGAACTGAAAGTATGACCCACGCTCTAAGTGTCTATGGTACTTGAATTTGAGGATCATGTATGTATATGGAGGCTTCAGCCACCTTGTACCCATCAATCTGTCCATTCTTAAGAATGGGGCCAAGCCCGTTGCCACTTCTCTTTCTTTCTCTCTTCTGCACATGACCAGGAGCTGCTCAAAGTATCTGACTGTTACCCTGGGACCCTCCAAGGCTGACACTGCCATCACATGGCTGTCAGATACATAAGGAAGCCCAAACTATACACTTGCCACCTCGCTTGGAAATACAACAGAGATACCAATTTCACAGGCTCACTTTTTTTTGTTAGGGAACTTTTTAAAAATAATAAGAACTGGGTCTCACATGCTTATTTATTGTTGTTGCCAACAGAACTACTCTGTAGAAACCTTCTGGAAAATTCATAATGTCCAGGCCAATGTATTTATAGTAAATTAAAACACAGCTTTATTATTATGATTATTTCCTTGGTTACAGTGTTGATGCTGAAAATTTAGGGAAAATAAAGCCCTTGTTATCACGCTTGTGAAAGATTTTAAGCTAACAGAAAGTTCAGTCTTGATTCCAGGGCAGTTAATTAAGGTTGACCAAGTCAGGCAGAAGTAAATTAACTTGGCTGATCAATTATTTATATGAAGCAGAATAAATGCCCTTAAAGAACTTGGTCTGTTCACAAAGGGATGTGTAAATTAAACCAAACAGAGTTTTGTAAAATATGTTTCTACCGCTATGGGGAGAAGCGAAGTTAGAGGTAATGCCACTTTCAGGACAATGAGCAGAGGGGCTAAGTATCACAGTCCCTCTCTGTGCCAAAGGGACAAGCCTCCTCCTCACTGCACAGCCACATGCAGAGAAGGAAGGGATGGGGAGTGCCATGTTAAAGAGGACAAGGGCTAGGGAGGGAGGGAGGGAGGGAGGGGCCACGAATGTTAAGATTCCAGAAACAGTAAACATGTATCTCTCACTTTCTCATCAGTTACTTAACAGTCTGGAGGTTGGCAAAGCAAAAGTGGGGTGGCGTGGGGTAGGGTGGGGTGGGGTGGGGTGGGGCGGGCTAGTTTTGATTCTGGACTTTTTAATTACTCATACTGTATCAAGATTTTAAAATCTTTCATAATCTTGCATCAAGCATTCAGGGAAGGAAAAAAGAGCATGCCGACAAGCCCGTCTTTGGAGCGGGTTCCTGCACAGCGCACACAAGGTTTGCATGGTAACAGAAGGCAAACAAAGGAGTTTCAAGGAGCAAGGTGCAGCCCCACGGTGGGGTGACCCAGGACATCAAATAAGCCCCACCCTCCAACCACTCAGGTGCTGCTCCCCTGCAAAAGAGAGGCAACGGAACAACCCCGACGAGAGTCCTCAGAGGAAGCCTTGCAGGACCGAGGATGCCACAGGTCCGTCCTGAGGCCTGACACCCTTCGCTTAGTGACACTGGAGCGGGAGGCAGTGAGGACAGGAGAGGGCAGCAGCAGGGGTCAGATTCAGGGGTCAAGAAGCAAGACAGGAGAGGCATGACAGAGGCCCCTCAACAGCCCACACCATGCGGAGTCCCCCTCAAGAAGCAAAGCCATATAGTGAAGAGAAGAAGTGGACAAGGAGGGCAAGCCAACCAAGAGGAATGGTGACAACAGATGACCATTTTCTCTCCTGAGATGACTCTGACAAGCCAGGAACCAACACTTCAGGTGACAGTCTTTGTCTGTCCACAGGCCCCACTGGTCCCATTCCATGGAAAGGCCACCCAAGCACAAGTGTGGTATGGGAAGTCGGGGTGCTCAAGATACCACCTTCCAATACCAAATTTTCATAATTATAACAGAAAGGCGTAAATTTTCTAATGCATGGCAGTTCAAAAAGTAATCAAGGGAAGGAGCCGCAGGGCTATTTTAATGTATGCAAAGCTAGTGACCCACAGTAAATGGGAGGTAAGCGACAATGAATGCAAAGTAATGCACACGCACTAAAGTCCGGGTCTGATGAGGGACGGCTAAAATTAACACCCAATTAATTTCCGAATTGACAAACAAATGAAACCCATAAATCTACTTTCTCATTAATTTTCTTGTGGTATAATTTAAAGCAGTAATATGAGGGCAAAAACTGAACATTATCCATCATAAATATCAAAAGATAGCACGGTAACACCGTAAATTATGCATATTACCTGTTGTTAAAAATGATTTATGTATTATCAACTTTATCATGCATTGTAGAGGTCTCCATCTATCTTGCGAAAATCTGGAATTTCAGTAAAAGCTCAGGAGGAATGCAACTGTCAAGTGTATACTCAAAACAAAAACAAATGTGACCTCTCATTGAGGCACATGAGAGAAGAGGGCAAAGCTGGGGTCATCATAGGTCCCGGTGAAGAGAGACGGGTATCACACAAGTGATGTGCCTGCTTCCCAAGGGCAAGGAGGGCTGGGTCCAAGAAGGGAGCAGGTACAAGGATACAATGGATGAGTCTCGATGGCCAAGTGTGGGACATTCAAGATGATGAGACTAAGAACGCTACCTGGCCTTCACAGAAGGATGTTTCATTTCAACATGGTCATGTGGTGATTCTCCTGCCTCCCTAATGCTTCGGAGGATGGGGGAAGAATGAATAGTAACCCGTTTGTGCTTATCAATTAAAGCAGACAGAGTTCATATTCATTAATTAAGTGGAGGGAGAGACACTCTGATTAAAAAGTTTCTGTTCTGGGCAAGGAAGATGGCCCAGTTAGTAAACTGCCTGCCTTGTAAGCAAGAGGGTCTGCGCTCAGGCTTCGAACTCTACAATGAAGCCTGGCATGGCAGCACACACTTGTAATCTCAGTGCTGGGGAGGCGGAGAGCCTGGCATGGCAGCACACACTTGTAATCTCAGTGCTGGGGAGGCGGAGAGCCTGGCATGGCAGCACACACTTGTAATTCCGGTGCTGAGGAGGCGGAGACAGGCAGATCCCAGGGCTTAGCCAGGAGGCTCACGCTAATTAGGTGACAGCTCCAGGCAACTGGGAACCTCTGTCTTAAAATTAGATGGACAGTGTTCCCTAGCCTCTCACACTGATACACACACACACACACACACACACACACACACACACACACACACACACACACACACACATCTTTCCTCTTCCTACCTCCCATTTATTTAAAAACATCTTTTATTGCATTTTGTTTTCAAGTATTTCTTTCACACAACAGAAATTTTATAGGTAATTGTTATATTTTGACTAAATGGCTTAAACATCCAAGTCTAACCCCTTGATCAGAAGGGACATCAATTCTAGCCACCAACTTTCTACATTTACTTTTAGAAATGCCACCTTTTCTATAATTCTTTAGAAGGAGTAACTCGTGGTTTGCATAATCAGCTTTTCCTTAAATCACTATCTTTTTTCTTCCTCTCTTTTTGGTGATGATGAGAGATCAAATGTATGGCTTGGTGCATGCTAAAAAGTACCATTGCCACCGCCGCTGCCGCTAAGTTCTATTCTCAACCTTTAGATTTTTCAGGCAAGGTCTTACTAAGTACTCCAGCTGGCTTCGAACTCATCATTTTCCTGCCTCATTCTTTCAAATGCTGGAATCAGAGACATGCATCACCACACCCCATACAGTCATGTTAGGTCTAAATAGAAATAGGACTGACTGTCTCACTCACTGAAAATTCAAGATAATCATCTGGGGAAGGGGGTTTAAGTCTATCTCATGGCTGTGAGCATTTAATATGCAGAAGGACAATTCAGATGGACTGGAAATGGTAAAGAACAGGATGTTTAACTTCCTCTGTAACCCATGACGTAGAATAGAGTTGGCAGAATAGGGCGACAATAAAATAATGTCCTAACAAAAACAAGGGTTCTCTTTTCCAGCAGGCTTTCATTGTGAAATCAGGAGACTTCACACGGCTAAGGAGAAAGGATTCTGACTCCCCATACCCTGACAGCAGTCCATTGAGGGCCACCATACCCAAGCTTTCAGGACACTGTGGTCTTGAGACGTCACTAGTGAGTCCAGGAAAGAAGCCGCCCTTCCCGCCCCCAGGCCCCGCAGTGTGTTTCTGGACACTGCCTGTGTCTAGTTTAAAGTGTGAGATGTTGAACTCCGGTAGATCTGTCTCCTTTTCTGCCAGTGTGCAGGAGGTGAGTGAGGTGTTACTGTAGCCACATTAGACATAATGCTGGTAGGAAGCCCCCACGCTGGGAAACCCACCAGAAACGAGTGGGGAGTGTGGAACTGCTCCCTGGCACGTTCAGACGCCCTTGCTCACGTCATTAAATGAGAGCAAAGGGGAGCCTTGCCAATCCAGGGTAAGCTGTTTGCTTTGCCACAAGGAAGCCGCTGAAGGTCAGGCGTGAAGGGCCAGGTGTTCCAGAGAACACAGTTAAAATAGATTTCCACCCGAGAAAATCGGTTCTAAGTTTGGGAACTAACAAAGCCTGCAAACTTATCATTAGACCCTCCAAATAGCTAAGCTCTCTCATAAAAGGTCCAGCAGAATAAAGCGACCAATAACCAGTTCAGAGAAGGGGTTTTTCCCATTTCCATATTTCACATAATTGAATGTACACAAGGCTAGGCTTCTAACGTCCATTAATGAGTGGCATGTTCGATGACACACTTCATGTGTCTGCCTCCTCGCCTGGAGCCCCGAACTGCTCAGGTGGCCAAGGTGAACAATACGTTCACGGCAACATGGTAACACAGTGAATGCAGGGCACCAGGACTCTGTCGCCTGCATTTCTCTGTTGTGTGAGAGGCACAATTATTTAATTTTATCCTTCAAAAACTCTAATAGATATGCATATATATCTTGCTTCCGGAAGTTGCTCTCTCAGACAGATTAGTTTCTCTGAGATAAAAAGACACCATTTTGCCACCGAAGGTCAGAGGCACCCTCACCCCACCCCACCCCCCAGCTGCCACCCTCACCCTGGCCTGTGCTTTTTAACTCGGGCAAGTGCTATGAAGTCCAGCTCAGCCTTAGACAAAAGGCAAATCCAGAAACAGCAACGAATAGTCACTAAAAACAAGATCCAACCACAAAGATGGTGGAAGCTGAGTTTTCTCTGGGACCTACAACACCCCACAAGAGACAAGCCTTATCTAAACAGTCCCGGTTTCAAAGGGACAAGAGTCACACACACCCACAGCCAAATTAAGAGACGCCAGGGCTTGCTTTACTGAACTAGAGACATAAACCCATCTTAATAGGAAACAGGTACTAACAACAAGTTAAGAGTAACAATGTTGATCATTTAGAATATGTAAAATATATATTAAAGCCTGGTGATGGTGGCACACACCTTTAATCCCAGCTCTCAGGAGGCAGAGGCAGGTGGATCTCTGAGTTCAAGACCAGCCTGGTCTACAGAGCGGGTTCCAGGACAGCCAGGGCTACACAGAGAAACCCTGTCTCAGAAAACAAACCAACAAACAATAAAATATATACTAAAAGTGCAGTTCCTTCAGAGTTAGTTAGGCCACAGTACCCTTGCAGATTATATCAAGGGAAAAGTTAAGCCTCCCTTCTCAGACTTAACAGAGAACACACTTCACAGCCCGGATCAAAGCAACCCCAAATGAGAGCACACGAGACAGAGACAGACAGAGAGACGAAGTGAATTCCAAGGGCTGTACCTTCCACTGGCTCCCTTCGTTCATAGTCCAGGCCTTCTCTCCTACACTTTCTGAGGCCTTGTTTGTTCCACAAAGAATATTCTAGCCATCTGATGCTCTATGACTGAGCTGGTGGCCTTTCAGGAGATCTCGCCCCTCTCTGAAGAAAGCAAACAACTGCATCGATACCATTACACTAAGGAAATCTCTTAGAAAAGCCAAACAAGTCGCTAATCTCCCCGGCCCCTTCATCCAAGCAAGAGATAAGAAAAGCAAACCTAAGGCGCTTTCAACCACATTCCAGGGACAGGCTCCCCTTTTCTTTCTTTATCGAAATTCTAGCATTTAAGTCTTGTATGTGTGTATTTGTGTGTGGTGGTGGTGTTTTTTTTTTTTTTTCCTTTTCTCTTTTTAAACAGACCTGACAGGATAAACTGCTGCTTCCACCCGCAAACAAAGCAATATTTGTTTAATAACGATTGCTGCCATGGGTACAGTAAACAGGGGGCCCAGCATTTGTGTTTATGAACAAACACATCATCTTACCGGAGCAATTTAACATTAACCAGGTGGAATAATCAACAGATTTCATGGGTGACACCAGGGGCAGAGTAAAGCAAACAGAACTGGGGAGGAGAAAGGGGCAGCTTCCCCAGAATGAAGGTCGGGGGAAGGAGGCAAATGCATTGGAGAGTAAACAGCTGGGGAGAGAAGGCAAGATACACAAGCCATCTTCCTCCTGACATTTAGAGAAGCAGGAAGGTTGTTAAGTTCCATGGATCAGCTGCTGACCACCAGGAAATCCAACTGGTTGGAGACCTGGCCTGCTTGTTTGCACAACGCCATGTTTGTGGATAAACAGCGATTTGCTGTTAACCAGCCGCCATTACTCCTCACGGAAACCAGGCAGAAGCAATCAGAATCTGTTTAACTCCTTCCTGGGGACATTACCTAGAGCTTTTAAAAAAAGAAAATATACAGTGACATGCACCCCCTCCAAAGACGAAAAGCAGGTCACTCCAAATGAGGCAGGTCAACCTTGGGCAACTCCCTTTTATTTCCTGGCTTGCAGATAAAAATACAACACAGGTTTTGGTGTAAAGTACTCAGGGCTGGATCTGGACTCGGCTTTGAAAAGCCTATGATGTTTTCGTGCTTCAGGAACTGCCTTCATTGCCTGGGCTCATCTTCTTTTATCAATGGAATACATGGGTCAAACACAGATCCTGATAGTTTCTCCCAGAAGGGAAACCCTGATGCTTTCTTCCTCCACATGCAAAGCTTCCATAACCTCCCTGGGCCAACAAATACCTGGGGTAGACCCGCAAGGACTCTGCAAAATTCAAACTATGCCACATGAAGATAGTGTCCTTGAAAAAATATAAATAACATAAACAGTCAGTTGATGGTATATTACACTGCTCAGGAGTTCCTTGTGAGACTAGCATTAGGGGGAAAATCCTATCTTTGCAAAAGCTAGAGTGAGTTAATTTATCATGTCCATTAAGAAGAAATATTTCATTTCTGAAGATTCACTTCATGTGTAAACTGCCATACATAGCAAGCTGACTTCAAGTTATGAAGACATTATCACACCTTATCAGAAACACTATATTTAGGGATTCAATCTGCAGTGAAAGCATTAGTTTTAACTTATTTTTACAAATAGCATAATATCATTAAACTACTTAATTTTGGTGCGTGTGAAGAAGATCCCTCTGTTACTTAATTTCTAATAAGTAAAACACACTGAAAAACAGTTTGGTAATGCATCTAACATCTTACACTTTCAAATCAGTTAATTAATTTTAAAAATTCTGCATTCTGCTAGTGTAAAATACAGCAAAACATTGTCTGCTGGCTCTCCAAGGCAAAATTTGAGAGTGAGAAAAAAAAAGTTTTTAAAGAAATCCACCCCAGAACTTTGACAATGACATACATTATTCATTGTGACATTATTTACTTTTTTGCTGCATGCACCACCACCACCACCACCACCACCACCACCACCACCACCACCACCCCGCCCCCCAGCACCAACTTCCCATCCTCTATGAAATCTCAGCCTCCACTGGCTCTTGTTTCCCTCTCTGGCTTCAAGTATCTAATCTCTGTTCTGCAAACTTAAAGTCACAAAGCATTCCCGTGTTTTCTCTGGTGGTTTTGTTTTGTTTTGTGCTATGGGTTGTTTCCAGGGTCCTCTGTTCACAATCTTCTTTCTCCACATCAGCACAGCCCAGAAGGCTTAGCATTCCCTGCTCTGGGAAGAATTTCCCACCTGGCCTTCAGGACTTGGTGGCTCAAGGACAGGTTAGCACCCTGTAATGCCTCCTCCGTGCCTGGAGCAGACCTCTGGAGCTGGAGCTGTTCTACTGCCCTAGAAAAGGCAACCCCGGCTTGCTCAACTGAGGGATGATGCAAGCACATGACAGGGGCTCGTCCTCCAGTGCTCGGGAACAGAACGTTCCCACATTCCCGGCTCCCTGACCAGGGATGTGGTCAGCTTGACAAGGAAGTTGTGGAGAGCAAAGTGCCTGACCTGAGGTCCCAGTGAGATCTTCTAAGACAAAAGTTACACCCTGTCTTTATGCCTTCTGCCTTAGGCAACAGTGACTGCTCACCATCTACCCTTGAACTCTTCATCCATTCTCTCCAACTCCCCACCCCCCACCCCCACCCCCGCCCCCACACCCCCCAAGCTAGTATGAACTAGTAGGATACCAATAAAGCAGGACAAACACAGCTTGCAGTTGCAAATGGCAACCCACAGCACTGTCACTAAGTTTTTTGATAAAAGGCCAACAACTGAACCCTGACTTTTTTTAGGGCAAAGGTGAACTCAGGCATGTAGTCACCGGCCACGAGGAGGTGAAGGTAACCACAGGAAAGGCAAAAACCTGGCATGCAGACTCTTCCCATAAATCGTCACATCCATCTAGACTCACTGTGACGGTTACGTTCAAAGGCTCGGCGTTATTTATTTTATTCTCTATGGACCCCAAGTTCATAAGGGTTAATATTAAAAATAAATAACATACTGATTAAGAAGCCTTTAGTACAAGCTCTCCATTCAGCTTTTCAAAAATAGTTCCAAGGGATACAAAGAGGACTTGATTGGAAAGTCTGGTTGGGTCTCACAAATTCTCTCGGGATTGAGAAACCTGAGACTCTTTGAGAATCTCATGTGTCATCTGAGGGGACACTGGGACCAGAAAGCCAAATTTCTCCCCTTCCTCCTCTATTATTTCCATCCACACCTACACCAGGCTACTAAAAAAAAAGGCTCACATTTGATAAACAAATGTCTCTTCAGGGGAAATTTTGTATCACTTCTTCAAAGGGAAAGGCAGCATGAAAGTTTCCGTCAAGACAAAGGCTGGCATACATGTAGCAAAGCCAACCGAGGCAACACTAGTCACCCCAGACCTACTGTCCTCTGAGGATGGAGGGGGTCACAGCCTTTCTATATTCAATAATGAGCTGATACTTGCTAAAGACCCAGTAAAGATAGAACCGCCTGGCCTGATGCGCTCCTTGGTGTGAACAGAAGGATTTAAAAATATTTGCAAATGCACAGGTAAGATGGCTGAGGAGGAAAAGGTAGTTGCCCCCAAACTTGAGGACTTGAGTTCCATCCCCAGGACCCACACAGTAGAGGAGAACAGACTGTCATACGTTGTCCTCTGACCTGCACATGTTCACTGTGGATTGTGAGTGCCCACATACATGCACACTAACTCACACAAAATGTTTTTAAACATTACATATTGGGGAGGAGGGGTCTCTGTAAAAATAATTTTGTGTGTGTGTGTATGTGTGTGTATAAATACACATGTATCAAAGATATATTTGAAAATGGGATTGTTTCAGTATCAAACCACAATATTGAGAATTTGTGGATCATTCATGAGCCACCTAAAATTCCTCTCCAACTCACCAGTGAACAATGCAAGCTTACATACTGTGGAATACACCAGAACCAGAGAAGACACAGGGGACTTTGGATCCAGGGTGAATCCATGACTCAATACCTTCCTAGCAATGGCACTCATACAGCATTCATGAAGGACCGACCTACTGAGTACTTTTATACTACCAGGGAAATAATCAACTGAGAAATCAGATTTTCTATGCTTGTCCCAAACCAAACAGGGTCGCAGGGCTCCTGGACTGTATTGTACATGGAGACATGCTGAACATCCCATCAGCTGTTCTGGCGCTGGACCTCTCTCATCAACCCCACCTCTTCTCACTCCAGCAAAGAGCCAGGGCATCAACCACTTCAGGCTTGTGGCCTTTCCACAATGCGAGTTCAGAGTTTATTCAATACCAAGCAACTACGATATGATAAGAAGCATAAGCATATCATTCAAATGCTTTATTGGTCCAAAAGATGGATGCTTTTATTAGCCCAACCTTCTTTGTAATGGAGTGCCACTGTTGACCCAGCATTAGCCTCCTTCCCTGCCATTAATCACACTTCTAAGAGCTCATTTTGCCTTAAAATCTTAAGAAATTGCTATAATTTAAAGACATGGTGTCTACATAATGGGAAATGCTTCATAGATTGTATCATTTCTTAAAATACAGTAGGCTTTATGAGAACAATGGCCATGATGCGAACACATTACAAAATGAGAATTATTTTTATTATACATATAATACATAAAAGAAAAGGCAGAATATAAGCTCCCTTTCATATGTGTATATGTGTGGCTTCCCACATCTGTACTCTTTAATCATTACATTTGGAAGACCAAAACCATAGGTAAGTAGTTTACAGAGAACAGGTTCCCCCCCCAAAAAAAAAAAAAAAAAAAAAAGAAAACCTCACTAAAAAACAAATGAAAACTAAAAATGAAAGGGGGGACTCTTGTATAGAAGAGACAGATGTGAAAATGCATGGTGAGCTTTAAGAAAATCCCATCAGCCCTCTATTCCTCATTTATCACCTCTACTTCCTGTGTCTCGTCTGTCCCAGGGAAGGGAACTAAGGGAGGCTCCTCAATAAAAGGCGTCGGGATGAACTACAGCAATCTGCAATTCGCTTTCAGTGTGATTTCAGAATGACACCCTGCACTCAGAAGTCCTCATCTCATTAAAGCGCCTTCAGGACAGCCCGGGCACAGCCGAACCCTATGAAGGAAGGCATCCGAGAGTTTTTGACACAAACACATCTTTTCTAGTGAGTCTCTACATGTTTCTTTACTGCTAGACAACCAGACTGCAATCAGATCTTGAATACACACGAAAACCGTGACATTGTGTCCCAGTCAGTCAAAAAAGATTAGGAAGGACACCAGGTTCTGCTCGCTTCAAAGAACTGAGAATAAACTAGCCTGAAAGTCAAGGGTCCAAAAGATAAAGGCCTGTGGTTCACAAGGAACCCGAGAAACATACAAGAGCTAGTGAGGAAGGCTGGTGGGGGACAGACCCAAGGAATGGTACTGATCTTTCTGTAATAGATACTGCCAACTCAGCAGGAGAGGGTCCCTTTTCAGCAATACGTTTCTCTCAATGGCACTACACAGCCAAGGTGAGCAACAGGCATGGAGGCCTCTATTCCACCTAGCCAAGAGGCTAAATGCTGAATCTGCCCCACTCCCAGGAGCTGCAGGGGGGGGGGGGTGGCAGTGCTTGACCAGGGAGGCTATTGCAAATAATACAAATCTTCACCACACTGCTTTCACCAGGGTACCAGAAGCATGCCAGCATGTCAGGCAGAGCTTAAGCCTTCAGAGGGGATAGGAAGTGCAGGCATAGAGGATGAAGATGGCAGCTTCTCTTCTAGATCCACCGGGCAGCCACATAGCTGAGCATGGGAACAGCTGATGTCTGTTCGACTCTCAGCAGGACTCAAGGACCTGTTCAACAGGCAAGGAGATTTTCATCTTGGCACTTATAGGGTAAATAAGAGAGGGGGTACAGAGTGTCTTCAGAGCAGAAAAATATTGTTAATTTGCCTCACAAAACAGGAAGTTATAATCACGACTTCCGTCTCCTGTCAAATGGACCAGTATCAATACCACAGGGAAGACCTAGCAAAGATCGCAGTCCCTTGGATGGCATGCCCACAAGGGCCAAAATATTCACCCTTGCCATCCAGTACAGCTGCAAGGGGTATGTCTCCAGCTGCCAGTACAGCTGTAAGGGGTATGTATGTCTCCAGCAGCGGCTTACTGATAGAGATGTTCTCGCCTCCCGCAGACAGGAAGTTATCAGCTTTTCCACTGTTGCTTCCAACTTGTGTGGACGATGGAAGCACAAAGCTCTGTGAACATCAGCAAGGATGATGCATGTTCTAGGGCCAGCTCAGCCTTAACACACACACATACACACACACACACACACACACACACACACACACACACACACACACACAAACTTCGAGGGGCAGGTATGCTGAAAAGGGGTGTGGACTTACTTAGGTTTCATTTCGAGCTCTGCCAAAAAAACCACCAACCCTTCCATTTCCCCCATTTCTCATCTCTAGAGTCATACCCCTCTGTAGGTGGCTTTGATCTTTCTTCTCTAAAGGACTTATTTTGTGCCCAGTCATGTCAAGGCCGGTGTAAGTGTTGGGGCAGCAGTGGGGAACAAAAATCAATAGAATCCCATCAACATGGAGGTGAGGATCTAATGGGGAAGACAGGCATTAATCAATGCGCCACGCACAGAAAGGCAGAGGCAAATGGAGGTAAGTGCTGCGGTGAAAAACGCACGGTCTCTGAAAGCACAAAGGTAATATATGTAAAGTGCCTTGCATGCAGTAGGTGCTCAATAAATCACATTGATGATTACCAGCTCATAAAACCCAGCCCTCTGGGAGGCCACTGGGAAATATTCAAGCACAGAACACTCTTCTTGTCATAAAAAGAATCTGAACCTAGGACTGCGTTCTCAGCTACCCCCATAAGAAAATGTTTTTCATGCCGTAGGAAGGAGGAGGATAACATCAATACAGTCTGTATTTCTTTCTTCTAAGGGCAGTGTGGAGTTAGGTCTAACTTATTACAGTACAGTTAAAAGGCAAAATAGGGAGCAGAGCAAACCAGCCTGGCTGAAAGTAACCTTGGGATTATCATTTGCAGCCTCACAATCTTAAGGGGGAAAAGTCTTTAATTATCTCTTCAGTAGCATTTCTCCTGTGTGTCCTAAGGTGGTTGTGGTCTAATGCCTGCAGGTAGGGTTAGCACCCCGCACCTCGGTGTATGGCTATCAGTGATTAAGTACCAGCTGTCCACATGCGGGAACACTGGACAGGAACCAACAGTGCCCATGACCCAACTCCAACCACTGACAACTTCTACCCAACCAAGAGGTGACATGGGCCTGTCACACTAAATGGCAATCTAGGTGTGTTCAAAGCTCACTGGATAGCCCTCCAATGTCCCGCATCTTCCCTTCAGAGGCTCCCACAGACCCGTAAATATTGAATAAGACTTTGAAACATGATATGATCTCTCCACACTGTAAAAATTGGAAAAGTATGTGTAATTATGTGTCCCTGTGGGACCTTGTGTACATGAGTGCATTGCCTGTGGAAGCATTAGATCACCCTGAGGTTGTGAGCCTCCAGGAATGGGTGCTGGGAATTGAACTCAGGTCTTCTGGAAGAGCAGTAGCTGCTCTTAACAGATGAGCCATCTCTCCAGCCCCAGTAAATAGTTTTGACTTTTTTTCGAATAAAAGTTGGATTTGTTTTATCACAAGGTGAGGATCTTTCACAGGAGAATGTACCTTTACTTTGATCACAGTAGCTCTGGCAGACAGTTCTAGAGTCATAAACAGTTGCATTTGGGGGTAGATAGGTGTACCAAGGACAGGTCTGTTCAGGTCAGTGTGGTTCATGTCAAGATATCAAGCTTTTTTTTTTTCTTTCCCCCTAAGACAAGGTTTCTCTGTGTAGCCCTAGCTGTCCTAGAACTCACTCTGTAGAACAGGCTAGCCTCAAACCAGAGATCCACCTGCCTCTGCCTCCCAAGTGCTAAGATTAAAAATGTGTGCCACTACTGCCCAGCAATACCCAGCTCTTAAAACTCAGTGGCTGAGAGATCTCAACCATCATCATCCAATACCGAGCACCTGTCTGGTATTGTTAGATGGAATGGAGCAGATCCATGAGCAGCATGGTAAATGGTCCAAAATGGGTACCTTCCATTTTCACAGCCTAGACTAAAATGTCTTTGGGATAATTTCCTTTGGGTCCAACTATTAAAAGTTTAAAGAATAAAGGAAATAATGCACCAAGAATACTAGAAAGGATTAGGAAAATAATCTTGCCTAGCAAAGTGTCCTTCCATAGCAGTAAGAATGAAGAAAGGTGATTTCTGCTACAGACCCAGAGCATCTGATGACATCCAAAGACATGCCTGGCCATCACAGCTGAGGCAGGGACATGTTACTAGCTTCAGCAGCAATGCCACAACACATTTTGCATTGCACAGTCCTTATAACAACTGCTATCTGGTTCTACAAGGCAGGGACAGTACAGGAAGAAATGCGTTCTAGAAGAATGCACTAAAGCAGGGGAGATGGAGACCCCTGGGGCTCACTAGGTGGCCAGCCTAGTCTATTTGGAAAGTTCCAGGCCAATGAGAGACCCTGTCTCAAAAAACAAGATAGAACTCAAAGAATACAGCAAGTTGCATTCTGGACTCTACACAAATATGTACACACATTCACCTATATATAATCAACACACACACACGTATACACACAACCTGTTCTACTTTTATGGGATCAAAACAATGAGTCTTGATATTTGTTCAATAACATTTATAAGGTGCCTTCCAACTTTAATGCTTCGAGATGTTTTTGCTGTGTTTTTACTTCATAAATGCACTGCTCTGAGCATCCTTGATGGATCTGGTGAAATAACCCTTGGGTCTACTTGGATGTGATACAACCATCCCTCAGCATCCTGTCTCCTACCAGGCACACCCAGATCTCCACACATCCAGGCTCTTCTTTCTAAGGGTATGATCTGCATGTGACCTACGGATATCCTCCTGGAAGCTCTACCTCCAGATTACTCACAGTACCTACCATGACATATATAGCTGCTTTGCCTATATGTAAATGTAACATATATGTAAGGAATATGTAAAACAAAATCAAATCATGTCAATGGCGATGCAGTTGTTTTTCTGAATACATCAAATCTAGGATTGACTAAGTGAATAAACCCACAGAGGCTGAGTGGAAAAGGAAGTGGCCACGCATGAAAGGGAAGACCAGGGCAGGAACCTCCATGTGCACAAATCACTGTACAGCTCGGACAGGAGGAGCTTTGTTTGGTGGATTGCTTGTTTGTTTGATTTGTTTGTTTTTTCCTAAGTTTTAATGAATAAAGAACCCAGGATAAGGTGAACTCGAAGAGGCTGGTAGACACATGAGGAAGATGTCTCCAGGCCTAAAAGGGAGGAAGCCTTGCTGCTCTGTCAGCCTGTGCTGTCTCCTCTAGCTCGTGCTCACCCACTCGCCTCTTTCCCTCAGCGCTCCTTCTTCTGGTGTGACTGGGAGGAGCGAAAGGATCGTCCTCACTCTCAAGCCTCTCTTTCTAGTGCCTGCCTCTCTCCTTCCCTGTACTGCCAGATGACTGAGAGGAACAGAAGCCTTTGTCTCTACTTCCTCCCCTCCCACTGCAAGCTCACTGGCTTCGTTGAGGATCTTCAACCTACCACAACCCGCCATTTCAAAGGAGCTTGTGGCAGCTAACTGTAATTGAGATTTCCAATCCTTCTCTTCCTTGACTCTTGGCAACACGTGATTGTCCTTCATATTATCTCTCTTGGGGAAAAAAGTCTCCCTGTGGACATATGGTTCCCTCTATCCTCTGTGTGTATGTGTGTCCGTGTGAGCCTGTGTGTCCATGCCCATGTACTTGGGTGTATGGACACTTGGTCAATGTCGGGTATCTCCCCAATCACTCTCTAACATATTTCATCAGACACATTCTTTCACTAAGCCTGGAGGCTCACCATTTGACTGGGCTAGCTAGCTGGCAAGCTCTAGGGCCTGGGCTGTCTCTGCCTCCCCAGTACTGTGACTACAGACACACACCACCACATCATTTTTTTTTTTTTATGCTGGGTATTAGGAATCAGATCCATGTGTTCGTGAAGGAGGAACTCTACCTACTAAGCTATGTTTCCAGACCCCTCTGTGCATTTTAAGGGATCTCCCTCTACCAAAACTGCCATTCTCAAACTCGGAAGCTGGAGCAGCAGCTCCTCAGTAAAGGGCTGAAGAAAAACAATGTCTTACCATGTAGGCATCCGGTTTCTCACCTGATTACTTAGCTCTGGTGCAGAAACATCAGGAAAACACAGGGACACAGCTATGTCCTCATAAAACTTTACTAACAAAAGAGCTATGTGGCCGGGCGTGGTGGCGCACGCCTTTAATCCCAGCACTCGGGAGGCAGAGCCAGGCGGATCTCTGTGAGTTCGAGGCCAGCCTGGGCTACCAAGTGAGCTCCAGGAAAGGCGCAAAGCTACACAGAGAAACCCTGTCTCGAAAAAACAAACAAAAAAAAAAGAGCTATGTGGACTCCTGCCACAAGGCTACTACCTGCCAACTCTGGCTCTCAAGCACTGGCAACCTGGAACTTCCCATGTCTTCTGTGGTTGATCATCTTAGTGGCCCCAAACCACACTCAGCAGTCAAAATTCCTTTCCAGAGCAGCAGATCCTTGTCCCTATATCCTCAGCATGGTTGTTGTTGTTACTTAAACCTAAAAGAGCCTCCAGCTTGGTCTCATGCTGCATCTTCTGCTTCTCCATCCATCCAGATTCCCAGTCTGCTCCAACTCCTGGATTCACAGGGACGGGTTAGACTGACTACCCTCTCTTCCTTCTCTTGTATGCCCCACATGACCAGCTTCATTGTCTGTGCGGTGGTGAATACTGTCAGATCGACAGGATCTGGGATCACACAGCAGACAGACCTCTGAGCATGTCTGGGGTAAGTAGCTTGACTGAGCTAATTAAGAGGGGATGACCCACCCTTCCGGTGAGCGAAGCTTCTCAAAGCAGACTGAATGAAAAGGAGAACCTGAGCTGAGCACCAGCATGCATCTCTCTCTGCTTCCTGACTGTGGGTGAGATATGCCCACCCTCCTAAAGTTCTTCCGACCACTCAGTCCTTCCCCACCGTGATGGATTGCACCTCCAAAGGATGAGCCTAAACAAACCCACCTTCCTTACTTGATTTGCTCAGATCTTCTGTCACTGCAAGAAGGAAACATTGGCCTTGCTCACCCCCTTTTTCTTCTGACCACGTTTCCACCACTCTAGGAATCTGAACTCATCTACTCCTGACTGTTAGGCTGACATCTGACTCTTAGGCTGACATCTGGGTCTGTGCTTAGCTCCCTTCTAATACTCCCGTGACACCACATCACCGCTGTTCCCCTTGCCCTTTGTGGAGTCCCGAAACTCTCAGCCCACTCCGGACAACACAAAAGCCACTGGCCATCTGTGGCTATAGAGCACTGCAAGTGTGACTAGAGCACATGTAGAAATGAATTTTATACATGTATAAGTTTAACATAAATCAGTTTAAATATAAAATTTAAAACTGATGCTCAATTCAGTTTCTGGAAAACTACTGGTTGTCTGAAAGCTAAAATCAGAGCAAATATTTTCAATGAAATTTTAATGTTTGAATTGGGAGGATTTGTCCAAGGCTTCCCCTGAAAGGAAAAAAAATGTAAAATGATTTTTCATGCATTTTTATTACTTACTACATGTCAAAATAATTATATTTTGGTTATAGCAGATGAAGTACAAATTTATATTTGATTCTTTTTGCTTTCTCTAATGTGGCTACTAGAAAATTTTAAGTTCTCTCTGGATCACCAAGCTTTCTCAGCCCTCTCCTAGTAAAATGTCTCAATGCTCAACTCAAGCTAGGAAGCCTTTGCCAATGCCCCTTCTGCTGTGTCTGCAAGAGGCATTCTTCTGAAAGAGCTGAGAGTTGTGCACGGAACTCTTCGCATTCATGCTATTTCAAGTTTGTTTGTTTGGTTGGTTGGTTTTTGATGTCAACAATAAGCCATGGATTGTGTCTGCAACTAAAAGGATATAAGGCTGCTTGATAAATAAATAAATTTAATTCAATGTCAGATAGATGGGTGGGTGGGTGGGTGGATGGACGGACAGAGGGACAGATGGACAGATGCAGATACAATACAGGTAGGATTAAGAATCCACGCCTGTCTGGCTTTAGACAGTGAATCAGCATCAGTGACGTTTCCTATGTTTCAGGCCCAGGTGAAGGAAGGAAGACCAATGCTGTTAGGACACCAGGTATGGAGGGAAGAGACTCTTCTCAAGAAGCAGCAGAAATGACAACCAAAGCTGACAGTCACCACTACAGAGATGACTGTCCAACGGGAGCCGCTGGGTGGGACTGAATGGAGGGTGGTGGGGGAGAAAGAAAGGGTCTTTACCATCCACTGTGGTGGGCAGGGATAGACAGGCACCATTGAGCATGGCACGTCCCAAATAAATTCCAGGCCTCACGGCTACTAACCAAAACACAGGTTTGCCGTCATTGTTTTAGAAGAAGAAACAAAAGATCAGAGAACATTCTCACATAAACACAACAGCAGCAAACAGCACTGTGAACATCAAAGTCATCCAATGTGTCCACTGCAGTCTAGGAGACTGGGATGGAGTCCTGGAGAAAGACAGAGTGGGCAGAGAGTTTCAAGATACAAGGAAAAGGCGATGGGTTAGAGGACTGAGAACACAAAGGGGCTCCCTATCCTACACCAAGCATCTTCATCCTTCTCTCCCCAATGAGAAGAAAACGTTCTTTCTGTAATCTTAAGCCTGTCATCCATCCCTCTTGTTCTCTCTGCTGGCCCCTCGTTCTATCTGGAAACACACTGGATGACTCTAACCACAATGGTACTTCTGGAATCTACTTCTGCCTATCTGGTTCCCAGCCTTCCTCCTAC
Organism: Peromyscus maniculatus bairdii; assembly: GCF_049852395.1. NCBI lineage: Eukaryota > Metazoa > Chordata > Mammalia > Rodentia > Cricetidae > Peromyscus > Peromyscus maniculatus. Next base: position 121,555,537 of record NC_134854.1, read on the forward strand.
TAACTCAAGCTTTTTCAAAGGCTCCTCCTTCTCTTGACTCCTTCCGTACTTACAGTTGTCTGTACTATGGAAAGGACTGCAATCCCTGGCCAAGAGCGCTGGGAAGGAGGCTGCACAGACCACTTAGATCGTACCTGGAAAGAGAAACACTGTTCCCTATCACTCGTTACATTGATGGCACTCTCTGAAACTAAGTCTTCAGGTGCATGACCCCACCCTGGAGCCCTGACCCCTCACCCTTCACCCCTCACAGCCTTGTTTTGCTTTGTTTGAAGCACCTCCACAGCTTTGGTCATTGCTGCTGTTTCTTGAGTTAAGTTCCATTTTGGGTTCTAAAGAGTCAGGTAGAGATACTGAGTGATGGGAATAGCAAATGAAGGGTGACGTCATGATTGGAGATCCAATCTGTGGGTGACCTGTGGTAGGGGTCAAGCATGGACAGAGGGCAGGAGGAACCTGAAAAACAACAGTAGTGGCCAAGCTGCTAGACATGGGGATTCAGTATCGTGCATCTGTCTCACACATCTCTCGCCCTTGCCTTCTCTCTGCAATGCACGAGTGACCTGCTGCTGCTACCGTAAACAATATTCAAAACAAAGCCAGTCTGTTCAAGTCATTCTCTTGTTGCCAACAACCCACAGGAGGTGACAGAAGAGGAGGAGCAGGAGGAGGAGGAGGAGGAGAAAAGCTGAGAATATTAAGTAGAACATATGAAAGGGAAGAGAATGGGATTTTTGACAAGCCATGGGATCCTTATTAAAAATGACGGTACAATGGAGGCTAGTGGTTAAGTTGGAGGGCAGCCTTTGGGAACAAGAGGAATCTGCAGACACACCGGAAGTGAAGAACCCACGACGGCTGCCCAATGCAGCCTGTGGTGCAGAACTCTGTACTCAGTGTGGTTTCAGGAGAGACAGTAATGCTGGTAGGCTTAGGAGGAGCTAGGGCTCGGTTAAAGACAGAGGTGAAGCACAGAACACTACAGCTAGACAAGGCCGAGAAACAGATGGCTCACCGTGCTCTAGAGGTGTAGACGCGGCTCTGCAGTGGATGAGGAGGGAAGGAGACACGGAGAGGGTTACGATCAGTACAAGTGACAGGAAGGGGTAGAAACAGGAGGCTGTCCTCCAATCTATGTACGGTTGCTAGCATCAAAGTGAAATTATAAAGAAAAACCGTAAGGAGGCCTAGACAATTTGATAAAAATCCTTCAGAGAGCACCGCCAGCACCCAGCACAGGGATGTACAATAAGCGATCGGTAGATATTTCCTGAATAAACAAGTAAGAACTAAATGGAACAGAATTACCACCCCACCCAGCATTTTGGATAAGGCTGGTAAGACGATGACCATACAAGAACACTTGAAGCCCAGGACTGTCCACAGGTCTCTTGTGTTATTGTTCTGACACAGTATTTCTTTATGTTACCCCAGCTAGTCTTTAACCCCTTAAGTGACAGTCCTGCCTCAGCCTCCTACTCCATCACACCAGCCAGATCAGCTCGCTTGTTCTGACAAGGTTATATATTATTCAAATAGGATAATATAGATGGTACATTTAAGGAAAGTAGAAATACTGGGCAATGAGGGTACTGAAATATGCCTGAACCTGGCATGTAACAAACAATGGGTACATATTTGTTAAATGAATGAATATGAAAATAAAATGAGGTCATGGCTATCCCTAATTTTAAAAAAAATGCTTAAAATCTAAGTGTTTCATATTTAAACTTCTTTGTCTGCATATATATATATATATATATATATATATATATATATATATATGATAAGCTATCCTAGGAAGGGGGTTCAAGTCAGAGCATGAATCATGCACACCCCAAAGTTGCATTTTCACCATAATCAGCACTAGCTGAGGCTCAGGGTAGGGCACAGACCTTGTAATGCTATGATGGCTCTCTGCATCTCAACTTAAAGATCACTCAGGATTTTGCATTCTTAAATGAGGGATGCTCAGCTTGTATCCATCGTCCAGCTGCCTTTAATACACACCGATCACCTTTCAAAACCAAAGCTTGGTGAACAGCACTCACCCAAGTCAGACTGTACAACAGAGGGGAGAGCTGTGGCACCCTGCTTCACCCAGACTTGATGGCAGAGGCCCTCGCTGTGGGTAGCAGTGAGTGAAAAGTAGAGAGACCCCCAATCTTGGTCCCACGAGTTACCCAC